>NW_021682195.1:0-9227 GCF_001412515.2 Diachasma alloeum | reverse complement strand
TATTGACATGTTCGATAAGGAATATTGTATAGAAAAATGCCAATAGCAAAAAAAAAGTCAATAGAATTTCATTTCTCTATAGAATTTTTCGACTCAAATTTTCAAAGTTTTTTCATTTTTTTTTTCATTTTCTTCTTTTCAAAAAAATCGAATGAAAAAACTTAGAAGATTTGAGCCGATAAAATTGTATAGACAACAAAATTCTATAAACTTTTTTTTAGAGAATTTCCTATCGAACACGTCCAAAGAAATGGCAAAAAACGTATAGAAAATTCAATAGAAGTCTTACAGAAAGTCTATAGAAATACCTATAGAATTCTTTAGGGTTTTCTATTAAAAAATTTCGCGCGTCTATAAACGAGCATAAACTTCACACTATAGGTGTGTTGAAACTACACACCAGAATGTAAACCAGGAGCAAAAATTTTATTCAAGCGCAAGTTTCCGCGGAACAATTGCTTACAAAAACGTTGAGAAATATTTCTGCATTTTTTAACTAGCGATTGATGCAAGCCAAGAGTTCTTCTCCAACAATATCATTTGTAAATTTTATGCGGAATGTTTCATGTTACAGATAATTAAAGACAATTCAATATTAAATTTGGAAAATCATAAGAGTATACAATTAAAGTGTCGACGTACTTACCATTTTCTATTTAATCCAACATCAGAATAACAACATAAGTATCAACAGAACAAAACAATAGAAACATAGATAGAACAAAACTCATGAATGTTGCACTTCATTTGTTTCTTATGTTGATCACTTGTCCGCTCAGGTGAAAACTCGTTACTGCGCGAGGGAAGTGATGCGATGAGCCCT
This sequence comes from Diachasma alloeum, assembly GCF_001412515.2. Classification (NCBI taxonomy): domain Eukaryota; kingdom Metazoa; phylum Arthropoda; class Insecta; order Hymenoptera; family Braconidae; genus Diachasma; species Diachasma alloeum. The sequence continues at coordinate 8,404 of NW_021682195.1, read as the reverse complement.
GTGGTTTCCATATAGTGGAAGGCGGGGCGAGTGTGCGAAAAGGGGGGAGAGCAGCAAGCACTAGGACGAGGCACGCGAAATACAATAAAAATAAATTTTCTAATGAATAGAGAGGTAAACGCTTTCCGTTTCTCTCTATGCAAAGGGCAAATCAAGGGCAAGAATTCCCAATATTACTCGTCCTCGTTTGTTTATATTCCTTTCTCTGAGGGGTAACATGACACCGCAGTATTGAGACAGCCCGATGGCGCGTTGCGGTGTCAACCGATATTTTTTGCGTCAGCCGACGATGTATTTTTGTTTACATGTTACGTTTTCGACAAATTTCAAGAGATTACTGGAATTTCAATGATAATTCGACATGAACATTTTTTATTTCAACTTCCAAATTGAATAATAAATTGAAATAAAAATTGAATCAATGAATTATAAGTAATTAACTTCGAATTAATCAATCTCGAGCGTTTGAGGAATTGGGAAAACGTTTTACATTTTTTTCAACATTTCGAAAAAAGTGATTTTTTGTAATATCTCAAACCGAACAAAAAATTATTTATGATAAATATTCGATGATGTCTATTATACTCTGACCCTTCGACAGAATTCATGAAGAATCACATGAAATTATGATTATCCCGAAAAGCCCATAATTGAACTTGGAATTATCGAATTGTTTTAAATCACTGCAACCGAAAATATTCATTAATCTGGAAATGAGTTTCAGACTGTTTCGAGGGAGATTATTTCATTGTGGATGTAAATATCGTTGGATTAAACCTATGGACAAACGAGGAAAGTTGATTTAAAACTTCAAACAACTATTTGTCCGGTATTCAAGCGGCCAAAAAATATGGGGGTAATTAAATTATTATTATGGCAGCCACAGGTTAATTGATTACCTTGATTATTTTTACTATTGTGTATTTTCATCTCGTGACATTTCGATGTGAACTTTGTTGTCACGACAATCAAGGGGTCCCCCCCTCATTTTCTGAATAAAAAAATACATAAGAAATGGAGAGGGTTCTTGGGTTGTACCCCTTCGGGTTAATTACCTGTAAGCGTGCGCCACTAACACCCTCGCGGATGAGGTTCCATTGATGGTGACAATTTGATTTCTTAAATTTTTTGTTGCACGCTGTTAGCAAATAATTTCTTACATTTCAATTCATAAATCGTGTAATTTATTTAAATCACTCTTTCATATGAAAATTCCAATTATTTATAATTGAAAATTTAATTATAATCATTATAATAAAAGTAGTTCGGGGGCCTAACGTAGTCTTCAAACCGACCACTCCACCCAATTACTTCAGTACTTTTTGTCGGAAAAGAATGGCGTTCGGGTGTATCCAGCTGAATACCGTCTCGCGCTATCGGCTGGGTAGAGCCGAACGTCATTCTTTTCCGGCAAGCAGTATACAATCCTCGGCCCCCAGCTCTGCAGGCCAGGGCTACAATTTCCTCCTCAGTTCGTCGTTAGTCAGTCGACCTGCAAAGCGTGGCCTGCTAAGTGCACGATCTCGGAATCAGTTATTTTGAATTGGTGGAAAAAATTCTAAATGCAACAATGAACAACTCCAATAATATAGATGAAGTGACCTTGAACAACTTGCCTGATGACTGCTTAATGGAAATATTCAAGTATTTACCTCGATTTCAGGAACGGTTAAAAGTAGGACGAGGTTAGTATTTATTAGAAGACCGATTTTTTACAAGGGAGATGAATTCGTATTAATTTTATTAGGTATTAATTATTTCTATTATTACTATTTCAATTAGTATTAATATTATTTCTATTGCTGTTTGTAGTGTGCAAGAGATGGAATCGAGTCGTCAGACTCTGTTGTGCTGACAGCCGTGAAGTCGTCGTAGAGCCACCAGAGTATTTCCTAAGACATCTGCAAACCATCATTGTACAAGGCCAGGTTGTCAGGATCAAAACTGCAGGCAATGCGATGGTTAAGGGGGTAATTAGTCTCTGCGGTCCTTGGCTGATCAAGTTGAGTGATTTGCGAGATCACAAAAGGACAGCAACCATTTCAGAGGCATCAAAACAATGCCAACAATTGGAGGAAATCAAGGTGAAGATTCACACTCCGGTGCAGGACAGGAGATTGCGGGATTTAGGGATGGTCAACCAGAGTTTACATCAGTTATCAGTGGAAATATATATGAAGGGAACAAACACCTGGTTCGAGAGATTGAATGGCGCATCTCTGCAGAGACTGCGAATTTTCACTGAGGATTTCAGTGAGGGACACATGCTCAACAGTTTGGCAACGAAAATGTTGGAACTGATGAACCTCGAGGAATTCTCGATAAATATAATCAATGATGGCTTGCTCCAGAGTATTGCAACTATGACAACTCTGGAGAATGTTGAAATTTCTAGAGCTCATAGTGTAATTGAGCTATCTGAAGAGGGACTCAATGGCATTTTGAATCTGAAGAACTTGAGGAGTCTCTACATTAACAGCGCGAATAGCCCTCAACGGTGGTGCACTGACACGTTCATCGGAAATTTGGTCGAGGCCTGTCCTCGAATTGAGCGTTTGACCCTTAGAGGTAAGGACCATAAACAAAAATTTTTAATCGAAGAGATGTTTGCATGAGAAAAAATGGTCAAAATAGAAATATAAATTTCTTCTCTTGTTTACAGGCCACCGTCACATTAGCGATCGAATACTCCCAAAATTATCACATCTAAGAGAACTCAAATGCCTGACCCTCAGTAATCTTCGGGAGATTAAAGGAGGATCGCTCCACCTCCTTATAAATTTGGAGACTCTGATACTGACTCGCTGCCCCAAGATGGAGTCTGTCAATGTAAAAGGGTTACTCCGCAAATCGAGGGTTCTGAAGGAGCTCATGCTATATAGCACCCCTACCCCAAACAGTATTTTTTATGCAGCAGTCGAAGGACTCAACACACGAAACGATGGCGTGGAACAGGAGTTGAACATTATGGTTGATGGATTTATTAACCAACAGACTGTCCGCGACAGATATTCATTCATCAGCCATCCACTACTGACGATCAATCACCATAGACTGTGAATATTTGATCCGATAATTATCATTTAAATAACTACTATTACTATTTAAAATCCCAACTTTTTTTTATATAAAAAAAACTCAGATATAACTATTCATTTTTTTATTAACTGATGCACTGTCATCTTTTAAACAATGCAGAGCAATCCTTACATGTACTGTGTATGAAAACTTGAAAGAAAAATTGGAAAAAACAGAAAAAAAAGTTACAAAAATCGAAATAACAAATAAACGAAATATAGTAATAGTATATAGTAGTAGTATGTGTAAAAGTAAATTTGCCATACATATTATAGAAACATTGTATGCCTTTTTCATGATAATTAAACTTCATTGTTATATTCAAAAATATCGCGTGTAACATCATTGCAACCTCCCAAATTCTATCCTATATCTGATGCGTTCTCCAGTAAGCCAATCACACGCCGGTTTCGAGAGAGTGGGATTTCCAGCTGAAACTCCCCTCATTGTCGTCAGTCTACCACGAGCAACTCACCAGAACTGACGGTCAGTTATTGAAGCCACGCCCTCAGCGATCTATTGCAGCCTACGCTCACTTACGTCCTAAAAATTTCAACAGACAGTTAAAAAAAACAATTATCTACGATATAGTGTATTAAAGTTGTTTTAAAGTAGTTTTGTGTAGCATTGTGTGTAGTTAGTGTTAAAGTGTGCTAGAGCGATTTTTTACAGTGTTAAAAAAACAATCGATTATGACATAAACGAGGAGCTGAATTAGCCATGGTGAGTGGTAGAACAATGGAATGAAAAAAATTTCCAATGTCCACAGTAATAGGTTAACATTTCATCTCATTACTTTCTTTAAAATTAAACAGGATAAAGAAAATTTGGTAGAAATCACCGGGACAAACGGCAGACGTCGCTATCTCTATGAGAATCAGAGATTCCATTTAGTATATGAAGGATCCACAAAGAAATCGCTTCGATGTGCTCACTACGGAAGAATCAGCCGATGTCCTGTCAGGATCTCTGTCCATTGGAATGGAAAAATCGAGACAAATGGAAAAACTCACATACATGAAAAGGGTAAGGATGAGCTGAGACTCCATGCTTACAAACAGGACTTGAAGGAGCAAGCTTGCAGCACACATGATCCTCCTACAGAAATCACCAATAGAATCTCCAGATCGTAAGTTCAAGATTTTTTAGATATTTTTTAGATATTCAAGATATTGGCCAATTCCTTTTGTTATATTCCTGACACTCAATTGGTGAAATTTTTTCATTTCCAAATGAACAACATATAACTTGAACAACTGAAACAACATTTGTAAGGAACACGTATTCCTGTATTAAAAATTACTAATTTTTCTTAATTAAGTGCTATTTTTTTATTCTCAGGCATGGGGTCTCTATAGCATCTCAAATATCAGGACTAGCTGCTAACAGCTACATACAACGTAGGAGACAAGAGATAGGTCGACCTAAACTGCCTGAATCATTGGAAGATTTGGCGCAAATTCTTACCAATAACAATGAACTGAAGGACATTATAGGAAAGAATTATAGGGGAGCTGTCCAACCTACAGACGGGGGTGAAGGCTATGCGCTGATTTTTGCATCTGATACCATCATATCAGAGCTGAACTCAGCGAATATCATTGAGTTTGATGGAACAATGAAGGTAATAATTCAAAACTATTCAATAATAATTCATTCTTAACGTATGCTACGACCGAATCAAAACATTTCATCTATTTTCAAACAAAATATTTATAAGAAATTGCATTTTATTACAAAAATATAGTACTTTTTTCATCACAAAGTGCAACTCTGCGAGGAATGATTATCTCTAGCTTTGGTAACGTTCTATGGGTATATAACAGTTCTATTGTTGTTGTTGTTGTTTTCATTGTTGTAACATCATTTTTTAAACAATGAGATTTTTGCGAATAAGTATAGAATCCGTTATATGTTACACAGGAGTCAAGATGCGCGTTTACGATAAACCATCAGCGTCCCAGCACTCAAAATAAGTTTCAACGTAGACATTGGCTGTGACTCATCGAAAGGGAGAGAAATGTGACAAACGAATAGACCTTCAGCCTCCCCCGAATACCGAAATCCATCGAAAATAGTTTCCGAGGAATTAGAGAAATCTTCACTCTATGGGCCGAGAGAAACGCGAAAACATATGAACTATGGACTTTGAGTGACTCTCGAACACTGAAATCTGTTGCAAATCTTTCATAACCATCGGTATAAAAGTTTAGCTTTTCTCGATGATTGAAAATCAAAACCAACTGCAAAACACCTTACTCGTTCAATCATAATGAAAAACTGGCTATGAATACAGCACCATCAAAAGTGTTAATTCTAAAAATAAAATTTATTATAAATCATTGTACAGCAATCGAAAACACTCGAATTGTTCCCCAAGTGGCCTTGGAGAATTATCCGATTTTGCGATGCAATATACATGAGCATAACGAACAATTTTCATAATTCTGATTTTTACGTTTCAGTCAATTCCACAGAAGCCGAAAGGAACGCAGATGTGGATTATCAGCTTCAGAAAGGACAACCAGGTATGAAGACTCCTTTTTTGTTATGGTTTTGTTTTGGTAATCTGACCGACTCTGATGGACACATGAGAGAGTAGAGCCTTCCCCGATGGACAAATGACCGTGTAAAAAGTGCCTCTTTGTTTACACTGTTGCAATAAATAGTATAGAGGATTTCCCTCGATATCAAATCTAACTGTGAAGGGCTCTCTCCCCCCTCCCCCCTCGATCTTTCTCCTTTAACTGTCTCTTCTCTCGTTCGTTGGGACGAAGAGTGAGCCCAATTCTGCTTTTGTTCAATGACCATATTCAATAATTCATTGTTTCTAGGCTTTCGCCGCAGTTTACGCCTACACTCGAGGTGCAAGAGCACCGCTATATGAAGCAATCCTAAGCGTGTTCTACAATTAGCTCCGGGTTTGAAGAACGTAGAGCTGATTGTCTCAGATTTTGAAAGAGCACCACGCAAAGCATGTAAAGCATTGTTCCCGAGAGCCAAATTACAAGGTTGCCTATTTCACCTAGTGCAAGTATTTCACCTAGCTCAAGTCCGTCTTGTAGTTTAAATCACTTTTCCATCAGTTGTCTAATTATAATCAACTTACAGGCGATATCTGCATACTGGGCAGATATCTTGAAACTTGTAAAGCTTCAAGCTCCCCGTGAAGCAAAATTTCTAAGTCGATCTCCGGATTACTTCCGCCTTAACTTTTGACGGTTGGAATAGATGTTCTTGAAGAAGTAACGCAGTCGCATACAACAAACTTTCCAGAGCTTCTGCGTTTTATTGGATATCTAAGGAGACAATGGTTGTGGGATACTGAGTGGACCTCTGTGTACAGGAGTGCTATTAGAACAAATAATGATTCTGAAGCATATAACCGCCATTATACGCCTCGAGTCGGTGGCCCTCGTGTCACCGTTTTCATACTCATTCGTACGTATACTTTACAATTCTTGACTCATTATAAGCCGTTCATCATTTATTTCCGAATCAATGAATTGTATTGAGCATTTTTAGATTTATTTCAACATTTGTTTGATTGAAAAAGGAAATCTCTTTAACTAATATGGTCTTTCATGGTTTTCTCTTTGAAATTGCTCATTCACCGGCAGGCTCAGTACTCGTGGAATACAAAGAAAACCAATGAACGGACGAGTTGCATGGAAATGAGTTGTTTATTAGCGGTTTTAAAAAGAATCTACCCAAAAAAATATACACGTATTAAATCAAGTCATGTCCATTTAAAATTGATTCTCTTCTTCACTTGAAAGAATAAAGGTTCATTCGAATAATATAAATTCTAATTGTTGAAATTCCGTTGCTGGGAGAGATCCTGAATATTTCGCATCATCTCAGTATTGTATATCGTACTTTTTGAATTGCAGGTAACTTACAAGAAGTCATCGAAGATGAATCAATCAAGTTGCAGAGATTGAACAATAATCTACCCATTTCCAAAATCAAGAAGGAAAAGGAATTGTACAATCGAGACATGTGTATCCTGAAAGCGCAGGAGAAACTCCTTCCTCAGGTGAAAACTGGAACGGTTGTCCCAAGGTGAAATTTTTATTACAAAAAATTATAACACGCGGTCGAGGGGGGGGAGTATCGACAACTGTTTTCATATGTGATGGATTAATGAAATTCCTATTTTTTATTGGAAGAACCATAATGCAAAAAACACGAAAAAATACCTGACTACAATACAGCCTTGTGATTATTAGTAAAGATGTATGTGTGCTTTGGAATCTCTCTAATAATAATAATCATCATAAATTTTCAGTAACATCACAAAGAAGACTGTTTATGATTTTTTAAGAGAATGTCTACCTCCAAAAATTCAAGCAAAAATCGATGAAGAGCAAGGGAAATCCTTCCCACGCAAGCGTTCTGAAGTACAGAATTCAGATGTCCTAGAGCTGGCCGATGAAAATGAAGAGTATGGAGCTAGATAAATCAAATGCAATAAAAAACGTACGATGTGGCCCACCTCATTGTGAGAATAATATTTCTAATATATCCTATCTCCATTTCAGTCAAGAAAAAACGTAAAGCGAGGAGACAACATTCTGCAGTATCTAGCTCTGAGCGAAAACGCCAGGAAAAGAAAATACTCACGATACCCCGTAGGATTCTTACGTACATCAATAACATACTCCATTTATTTGCTTATTAACCCTTTAAATGCTTACCTTTCTTTTTTTTCAGAACCAGAGGACGTGAATGGGACTGTTGAAAGTGAGATCAATCATGNTATCTAGCTCTGAGCGAAAACGCCAGGAAAAGAAAATACTCACGATACCACGTAGGATTCTTACGTACATCAATAACATACTCCATTTATTTGCTTATTAACCCTTTAAATGCTTACCTTTCTTTTTTTTCAGAACCAGAGGACGTGAATGGGACTGTTGAAAGTGAGATCAATCATGATTGGGATGTCTTCGAATATCTATTACTGGAGGGTCATGGGCAAAATTACTCTTACTTATAACATTTTTAATATCGATGACCGCTCGAAATAGCTGTTACAATACTTAGATGTGTGTTACATGCAAATATAGTAGATATTATGTAAACAATATTTTATTCAGAATAAGTTGTGTACAAAGTTATTGCAACAGACCACTGCAGCATGTACTCTTTGCATGTTTCACCCATTGCTATTTCTTATTGATCGTTTGACAGTCTCAATTGGTTTTGTACAATTATTTAATTTTTAATGATTGCAAATAATAATGGAACAAAGATCATTTATTCCAATTCTAACGATTTCACTCATTTATACCCCAATTAACCCTTTTTAACGCATTTATGA
>NW_021682194.1:2326-59514 GCF_001412515.2 Diachasma alloeum | reverse complement strand
TGACAACTATCAACATTTACTTTCTTTGAATTAGAGCTCTCAATCGATGTTGTCATTGCAATAAAAACGAGACTCTGTATTCAATCAGTCATATAATTCCGTGCATTTATTGTCAAATCATTGATATTATTATTCATTGAGTCACAGAAAAATAAATCTTCGTTGTTAAACATAGACAGGGTGTCCAAAAATGAAAGGTCGTCCGTGTGAGGATAGTTGTGAGGGGTTAGTTCGAGACGAAAACTTGAATTACATTGATCTCTCATGCGCTTTGCTGAGAAGTTATTCGTTTAGAAACCGAAAATCAAANAAAATAAATCTTCGTTGTTAAACATAGACAGGGTGTCCAAAAATGAAAGGTCGTCCGTGTGAGGATAGTTGTGAGGGGTTAGTTCGAGACGAAAACTTGAATTACATTGATCTCTCATGCGCTTTGCTGAGAAGTTATTCGTTTAGAAACCGAAAATCAAAGGCGAGTAGCCCCTTTTTTGAAAATTCATAACAACACTCTCACTTGAGCGAAAGAAATGAGAATCATGGCAATTAATTAGTCATTCACAATCTGTAAAAATTGTCCTTCTACCATCATACCTGGCTGATAAAACCCGCAATGAATTGCAATGCGTCGGCAGAGCCATTTGGCTCTCATACGGAATGTGACCCGAAATAGCTGAGTGAAAGTGAAAACCTAATATATCCACTCTCGTTGACTATCAAGGAATGAAATTTATCATAATCGATTGGCAACTCAATGCTACCATCCATCCGCCTTCAATAGGAAAGTGAATATGATTAGTTAAGACTGTATTGGCGACGTCGCAAAAAATGTTTATGTATTCTCCTTGAACATTGATGTTTCTACTAAATCAAACATTCCGATTAAATTCGAAAAATGAATGACAAATTATTGTGATAATAATTCCAGAGAAATTGTTGTAATTCAACGGCAATTATCTGCAGCAAATCCAAATGTCTTCTACATAAAATGTTTTATTCTTATATTAACCCGAGCAGACTGGTTTGAAAATTTTGGGTCATTTCCCCTTGAAGTACTGGTATGATTATTACATTCTTTTATAGCATAGCCTAAATTTTAAATATAAGCGAAAGAGATACTGTTTCAACAAGAATTGATAAATGAACCAATAAGAATAGATAATTTAAACATCTGCTAGTGGCCAAATAGATGTGCTTTTATGTTCCTCTAATGAAATTAGAATCACTATTGGCATATTACTAGTCGCGAGCTTGTTATACATATTTAATATACTGAAGGGATGACTTCGTGACNCCTGGAAAAATGTTAGAAAATTCTTCAATTTTCTTATGAATTTCCAATCAATTCCGTTTTCTCAAAAATTAGAAAAAATCATACGTTTTTCCAAAGAACTCAAAAGCTTTCTCCGGTTTCGCAAAAATCTGAGAAAATTCTCCGGTTATCTAGAAAATTCTAGCAAATTATATGATTTCCGGGAAAATCAGCACATTTCGTAAGTTTTCTAGAAGGTGAGTGCCTCCCTCCCAGGGGTCAAAGTGCACTTCTACGTCCAAGTATCGAACCCTATTTTTCGTGACAATGTGTGGGAAATGGAATTTTGCGCACACAGAAGCCGTGTGAATTTTCATGAGTCGATAATCAATTGACAAAAACGAATAAATGGGGCGAATATATGAAACAGACAATTTTTTATTTCATGGGCCCTTTTTATTTTCGGCATTACAAGAGGATATATCCCCTATCGCCCCACTGTCCTCCACCCCCTCCGCCCCAATGTCCTCCCCCTCCTCCTTCTCCCCTCCTAGGACGATGGCCACGATATTCTGGATATCCACGACCGCCTCCCCAGTTTTTCTTCCCTCTCTTCTTCATCTTTACTCCCTCTCTCTCTCTCTTTCCTCCCTCTGCAGTTGTAGCTCCACCAGAATGGCACGCAGCATATCTCCTTCACCAGCATTGGGTGGAGGAGTTGCAGCTTCAGCTCTAGCTCCAGCCCCAGACACACTTCCACCTCCAGCTCCAATCCCAGACCCATCACCAGCCCCAGACTCACGTCCACCTCTAGCCCCAGACCCACATCCAGCCCAGACCCATCACCAGCCCCAGACCCACCTCCACCTCCAGCCCCAGTCCCAGACCCATCACCAGCCCCAGCCCCACCTCCAGCCCCAGTCTCAGTCCCAGACCCTCCTCCACGTCCAGCCGCAGTCCCAGATCCTGCTCCTTCAGGTGTCCTACGGCCTTCAAATGCAGGATTTGGTGGAGGCCTTCGGAGCTGCGAATAAGAAGGAATCACACATTCAAGGAATGAACGAAAATGCAAGCAAAAAAACCTGGTAAATTCATGCCCAAGAATTTTCATAGAAAAAAGAAAATCTGTTTAGTTTTTTCCATCTAATTTTAAAATTATAACGTAATCTTGCAGAATATCGTACAGAATCGGCGTTTCGACTCGTGTCACTATGAAATTGTTTCGCTAAAAAATTCTAATGAATTTCCATTAGTCTTTTTATAAGACTTCTATTCGAGTACTATTACATTTCTATTGGAAAATTCTATTTGTTTTTTGCGCCGATTCTATAGGATATTCTGCAAGTTTATATGGTATAATTTTTTTAAGAGAAAATTTGAGGGGAAAAACTCAACAGATTTTCTTTTTTTTATGAAAATTCTTGGGCATGAAGTGACTAAGTTATTTTGCTTGCGTTTTCTGTCAGTTTTTGCAATAAAATGCAAGCAAAAAAACTAGAGAAGTTTCATAGAAAAATAAAACTTTATCGACTTTTTTCTATCAAATTTTCTCTGACCAAAATGATACCATAAATTTGCAGAATATCCTATAGAATCGGCGCAAAAAACAAATAGAATTTCCCAATAGAATTCTAATAGTACTGGAATAGAATTCTTATAAGAAAACCAATGGAATTTCAATAGAATTCCTTAGCGAAACAATTTCATAGTGACAAGTGTTGAAACGCCCATTCTATAAGATATTCTGAAAGTTTATGGCATAATTTTTTTATACGAAAATTTGATAGAAAAAAGTTGATAGATTTTTATTTTTCTATAAATATTCTTCGGCATGAATTTGCCAAGTTTTTTTACTTGCATTTGATTGCAAGCAATGAAAGAAAATAGAAGCAAAAAACTTGGTAAATTCATGCCCAAGAATTTTCATAGAAAAAAGAAAATCTGTTTAGTTTTTTCCATCTAATTTTAAAATTATAACGTAATCTTGCAGAATATCGTACAGAATCGGCGTTTCGACTCGTGTCACTATGAAATTGTTTCGCTAAAAAATTCTAATGAATTTCCATTGGTCTTTTTATAAGACTTCTATTCGAGTACTATTACATTTCTATTGGAAAATTCTATTTGTTTTTTGCGCCGATTCTATAGGATATTCTGCAAGTTTATATGGTATAATTTTTTTAAGAGAAAATTTGAGGGGAAAAACTCAACAGATTTTCTTTTTTTTATGAAAATTCTTGGGCATGAAGTGACTAAGTTATTTTGCTTGCGTTTTCTGTCAGTTTTTGCAATAAAATGCAAGCAAAAAAACTAGAGAAGTTTCATAGAAAAATAAAACTTTATCGACTTTTTTCTATCAAATTTTCTCTGACCAAAATGATACCATAAATTTGCAGAATATCCTATAGAATCGGCGCAAAAAACAAATAGAATTTCCCAATAGAATTCTAATAGTACTGGAATAGAATTCTTATAAGAAAACCAATGGAATTTCAATAGAATTCCTTAGCGAAACAATTTCATAGTGACAAGTGTTGAAACGCCCATTCTATAAGATATTCTGAAAGTTTATGGCATAATTTTTTTATACGAAAATTTGATAGAAAAAAGTTGATAGATTTTTATTTTTCTATAAATATTCTTCGGCATGAATTTGCCAAGTTTTTTTACTTGCATTTGATTGCAAGCAATGAAAGAAAATAGAAGCAAAAAACTTGGTAAATTCATGCCCAAGAATTTTCATAGAAAAAAGAACCTCTGTTAGGTTTTCCCATCTACTTTTGTCTTTAAAAAATCATAGTATAAACTTGCAGAATATCCTATACAATCGGCGTTTCGACACTTGTCACTATGAAATTGTTTCGCTAAGAAATTCTACTGAATTTCCATTGGTGTTCTTATAAGAATTCTAGTCGAGTACTATTAGAATTCTATTGGAAAATTCCATTTGCTTTTTGCGCCGATTTTATAGGATAATCTGCAAGTTTATGGTATAATTTTTTTAAGAGAAAATTTGAGGGGAAAACCTCAACAGATTTTCTTTTTTCTATGAAAATTCGTGGGCATGAATTTACCAATTTTTTGCGCTTGTACATTCTTTCATTTCATGCAATAAAATGCGAGCAAAAAAATTGCAGAATATCCCATAGAATCGGCGCGAAAAACAAATATAATTTTCGAATAGAATTCTAATAGTACTCGAATAGAATTCTTATTAGAACGCCAATGAAAATTCAATAGAATTTCTTAGCGCAAGCGCTACGTTTTTCTACTAAATTTTTGCACAAATGTAGAATTTCAATGGAACTTACGTTTCCCAGCTGCTCCATCACCATCTCCTAGATGAACTGGGCTATTTCAGGAGTTATCCCGGGAAGTCTCCCTGAATTGCCCCCTACTGCATTCATTATTACATATGAACTGAACACCATGGGAATTAATTTTTTCAATTTGAAACGACGATCTAATATGAGAAAAATAGAGGAGCGCACTTACCTGTCATGGTGGATCCGCAAAATCCAACGTATGGAATTTGAATATACTTGACTTGTTCTGTTGAATAACTTAATCTGATGTCAAATGTGGTTTTCTTGAGAATTTACATCTACAAACATTTTCATTGGACGAAATATAACCAATAATACTTCTTTGTCTGTAAAAATAATGTTCACCAATTACTAAATGTGGCGCCTGAAAATAAAATGTACTATGCTTGAGCTAGCAAAAGCAACTCAGCATTATTCCCTCAGTAGTTCATGTTGGCAAAATTCGGAGATAACATAAACGTTGATTATTTTTTCCCATTATTCTTCCGTAATCAGTCACGTCATAGCGGAAAAAAATTTCCTATTTTGTTATTTCCTTGCTTAACGATGTTCAGGCGAGGAGTACGTAGGATATTTAAAAAATGCAGCCAATTTTATGAAAATGTTCCCTACATTATCGACCATTTGGCAATGTGGTAAAAAATGAAATTATCAATGTTCCTTCTAAACTCATGTATACGTGACAACTTTCGAATGAATTTTTATTGTTGTCTCGTACCTGGGGTTTCTGAAATTTTGCAAGGGATTAAATAACATGTGAAAAAAAATTCCATAAAGTTGGCTGCATTTTCAAAATATCCTACTCGTGGCCTGACCATCATTAATGATTCGCTAGCTTTTTTCACGTGAGAGCTGTCAAAGAACAATGTAATTTTTTTAACGTGAAAAAATTGTATCTGAATAACAATAAGCGACTCGTTTACGGGGAATAAATTATATGCATTGAAAATTATCAACTACATTATATTTTTTTACCATGATATTCATACCGTGTAAAAAGACAAGTATCAAATGATTTTACGGATATGATGGAAATATGTGTTCCACTTGACGAAGAATACTTCATAAATCCTTTAGAAAAAAAAGAGTTATTTTACATTTATTTTCTGCAAAAAAAAATCAGCTGAAATATAGATAATAATCCCGTGAAAAGTAATCTCAGCATTTTTTGTAATGTTCCACGAGAGATAAGAATTTATTATACGTGGACTCATTTTTCGGGATAAATTCGCCGGACCTCGTGTATAGAATCGCCGGATTTCTATACGCATTTCTCTCGAGCGTATAGGAATAAATCGTATAGAATAATCCCTATAGAAACCCCTATACGATTCCCAGGCGAATTTATAGAAACCTCGTGTATAGAATCGCCGGATTTCTATACGCATTTCTCTCGAGCGTATAGGAATAAATCGTATAGAATAATCCCTATAGAAACCCCTATACGATTCCCAGGCGAATTTATAGAAACCTCGTGTATAGAATCGCCGGATTTCTATACGCATTTCTCTCGAGCGTATAGGAATAAATCGTATAGAATAATCCCTATAGAAACCCCTATACGATTCCCAGGCGAATTTATAGAAACCTCGTGTATAGAATCGCCGGATTTCTATACGCATTTCTCTCGAGCGTATAGGAATAAATCGTATAGAATAATCCCTATAGAAACCCCTATACGATTCCCAGGCGAATTTATAGAAACCTCGTGTATAGATTCGCCGGATTTCTATATATATTTCTCTCGAGCGTATAGGAATAATTCGTATAGAATAATCCCGATAGAAACCCCTATACGATTCCCAGGCGAATGGATAGAAACCTCGTGTATACAATCGCCGTATTTCTATACGCATTTCTCTCGAGCGTATAGGAATAATTCGTATAGAATAATCCCGATAGAAACCCCTATACGATTCCCAGGCGAATGGATAGAAACCTCGTGTATAGATTCGCCGGATTTCTATACCCATTTCTCTCGAGCGTATAGGAATAAATCGTATAGAATAATTCCGATAGAAACCCCTATACGATTCCCAGGCGAATGCATAGAAACCTCGTGTATACAATCGCCGTATTTCTATACGCATTTCTCTCGAGCGTATATGAATGAATCGTATAGAATAAAAATTCACGTATAGAATGCGATGAAAAAGTATTCGTACAGAAAAACTTCGTATAGAAAATTTTCGTATAGAAAAGTCCGAATATCATATACCAAAAACCTATAGAAATCGTATAGGATCATTCTATACACAATTCGTACAGAAAAGTTCTATACGATTTTTTCATACGTGGCGGGGGGGTGAGCTGATGAATTCTGCTTCCAAAACTGTAGAAATTCTGGAGAAAATTGTCAATAATTCACACAAGAAAACAGAATCCGATTCAGAAATGGATGAGTTTCGTCAGGCTACGGGGGTAATTCCATACACTCTTTCACTTCTACCTAAACGATTGAAGGTCAAATGTCTCAAAGGAATGCTCCAGGTTGCAGAACAATTAATGGACGAAGACAAGAAATTGAAATAATGATCAATAGTTATTGTTATCTCATACTGCTCATTACAATATCATTAGAAAAATTATTGTATTCATTAAAACCATACCAATAATTCAGCTGTACAATTTTTTTTTCAATAAAATAACCAATTTTCCATTCATTGAAGGATCGACTTTTTATCCAAATTAAATCTCACATTTTAGTTGATTCTGCTAATATCTCAGAAACTAAAAATTTGAGGAGGAAATATCAAATAACACTTTTTGTAGCTTATAAAATTCTCTGCAAAAAAAGTTTTCTGACATTTTCTGTTAAAAGCCTTCATTACCGAGATAATACGATATTTAACGAGATAAAAAAATATTAATTTCGAGGGCAGTTTCTTACCAACTATGTCTATTCTGAATCACATAAGCATCAGTCAGAGTTTTCCCAGATTCATTCGATGGTTTTTTCCTGTAAATAATCACATTTCCCTCATTAAAATTTAATTTTTCATCAATGTCCATTATGTACAGCTTACATGTAATTTCTTGCCCGCTGCGCGCGGAATTCATAAACCGATCAACGCGCATCCTCGGCACGCAACTCGCTTGCAAACATCCAACGTGCGTTTATTGTGGCCTCGCCTTTATGGTTCGAGGTCGGTTCGAACGTGGTTCGAGGTCGGTTCGAACGTCGTCCGAGATGCGATCAAGCGTCGTCCGAGATGCGATCAAGCGTCGTCCGAGATCCGTTCGAGCTCTTCCGATGTACACCGATCAACTTCGCTTGCGCACGAGCAGTTCTTGTGCTCGATCGATCTATACTCGGCCAACTCGATATTCAGAGTCTACCTACGTTACCGACCAATTGACGACTGACCTCGTGCGCACGCAGCCTGGCGAAACTTGGCAATGTCGCACAGGTTGGAACGCGATTCCCGGCAAACTGTCATTAGACTCGCGATAGTGTGTTGTTGGACATGGACGAGACTAAAGTTCCATTACTCATTGACGAAGTTCAACGTAGGCCAGCCATTTGGTACAAACAACTCGACGACAATCGATGCAAGGGTTACATTGGCACCGAGTGGGATAAAGTAGCAGCTAGCATCCGTGTATCGAGTGAGTATACTTCTGTTTTTTAAAGGTTATAATGGTGCGTTTTATTCAGCTACAAAAACAAAGTTCGAATGCACTGGCATGAAATGTCAATGAAAATGGCAGCTTCAACGGGTATCACTCGATTGCGAACGTGAGAGTTGGGTTGCAAACGGGCGGGTAACCCTCGACTACAAATAAGAAAGAGCTTAAATTTTGGAAAATCGTGTTTTGAAAAATATCCTTTTAAATAATGGTGACGACGAATTGTCAGAAATGGTCATTGTTCTCGCGATTTCAGATGACGGCCATTGTTTCAAGTGGACAAAGTCTGGCAGTTTTTCCCATTTCGTTCATCTTCCTTTGTTTTAGCTTCGATCAATATTAATCGAGGAAGCCATCCGGCTTTGATTTCTTTCTCTCTCTCTATAATAATAATTAATATTATTAATAATAATAATTAAATTATGGACTAAATTATTAAAAAGGAGATCAAAAGGATGCGTTGGGCATTCTCGTTGTATCAAACTTTTGGCTTTTTTTTAAATGAAAAACTAGACAATTGATTATTTATTCCCTCTGTATCCTATTTTTGAAATTTTTTCATAGGTAAAACCAGAAAATAGGGTTACGAGGGAATAAGAAAAGTATAAAAAAAGAAGATCCAAACAACATGAAAGGGATACAACACTCTATACAGTCAATAACTTCTGAACCAGATGACTTAGAGACAAATGTTAGAAGACCTTTTTTGTACGAAATTTGATTATCTAACATAACTCTCTTCTATAATTTTCCTCTAAACTCAATATTTTTATTGATATCTATGAGATTATTGAGTTTGGAGGTGAAATGTAATAATGAGATAAACTCAAACGTTCAATGAAAGAAAATAATTATTCTGGTTTTTACGTGAATTGGTTTATATTGCGTTATCTATTACTGGGGATCATTAACAATGAATTCAGAGTTTATAAACCGAAAGAGTAGTAATAGAACTCACGAACTCAACATAAGTCGTTCTATTAATGGAGAGTACGTCAACTTGTTTCCTGCGCTAAGGAAGTATCCTGGAAAATTCATTAAGTATATGAGAATTACTGTCTCTACTTTTGACTTTATTCTGTCAAAAATTAGTCCATCGCTTATCAAGAATTAGTGTAACTTACACACTCAACCAATTATGCCAGAAGAAAGATTGGTTTTGACGCTCAGGTAATTTTTTTATGCTGATTTAAGCGTTTGATTTTGAAATAAAGTAAGTTCAAATTTCGTATTATTTTATATGTATATTAATTATAGGTTATCACTTTTCAGGTTTTTAGCGACAGGAAGTACGTACTCTGAATTAGCGTTTTCCTTCAAGATGGGAATCAAAACGGTTTCTGTGATCGTATGTGAGACAATGGATGTCCTATGCCAATGGGCAAAATTTGATCCCCAGTAGATTCTTAGAACGTCTCACTTGAACCTCATAACCTCCTGAGGACGTACCAAAATATGTTCCCGGAACGCTCTGAATGGACTATGCGACATGTTCAGTTCGTCCGTGGTCCGTCCTCCCCGGATATTACTACCGGTTCGGATATGTTTCCGAACGCTCTCGATACATATTTATATGCGTATCCCTAGGTTCTTCCCATAAGAACGTTCCCAATCGAACACGGAAGTACGTTCGTAGCTCGTCGTAAAAGACAGACCCAAGACGTGTTATTCATAATATGTTTTGTACGTCTTGGTCACGATCCTAACGGAACATCTCACGCGAAATGTCCCCAGCGTCAACCTCAAAAAATTGTAGATATTATTAGAGTGCCTAAAATTATTTCGAAACAATTATTTTTTAAACTCTTTTATTACGAATATTGTTATATAATAAATGGAATATCTTTGACAATGAAGCCACATTTGATTATAAAATATTAATCTAAATTTAAAGTAGGAAATTATCCAATATAAAGTTCAGCCATATGCGGGACCTATTGAGTTTTAAAAAAAATACTATTTGTGGGGCAAAGTGGACCCTCCGTTTTTATTATTTTTTTCATTCATTCAATGAAAGTTACAAATTTTTACTTCATTGGAAAGAACACAAACACGCCAATTGCTTGTACATAATACGATATTCGTGACATGAGCTTTGCCCTAATTTTCAAATGATTTGAGGGGATCCACTTTTAGCAGTCCATGCGCTAATAGGGGTCAAAAGGTATCCAAAACACAATTTTTGAGGTCCATGGCTCCAAAGTGGTTTTTTGAACGTTTTTTGGCCCACAGAATCCAAATTTCGTTGTTGGATTGCGCTGAAGTGAGGCGTTCAAAAGTTATAAACAAACGGAATGTTTAAAAGGGTATCGCTCCGGAACTAATGATTGCAAAACAAAAAAGTTGCGACAAAAAATATTCCTCGTTCCAGGACGAATACAACCGCGTTTACTCCATTGTAATATCTCAATTAACAACCGAGATAGATCATTTGCTCATCCGAAGGATATAAAGAAATTGTCTATCTAGGTTTTTGATTGAGATATTACGATGGAATAAACGCCATTGTATTCGTCCTGACACGAGGAATATTTTTTGTTGCAACTTTTTTGTTGTGCAGGCATTAGTTCCGGAGCTATACCCATCTAAACATTCCATTTGTTTATAACTTTGGAACGCATCACTTCAGCGCAATCCAACAACCAAATTTGGATTCTGTGGGCCAAAAAACGTTAAAAAAGTCACTTTTGAGCTATGGACCTCAAAAATTGTGTGTTGGATACCTTTTGACCCCTAGAGGGAATGGACTATTTGCCCCGAGGGTCCGCTTTGCCCCAACTTGAGAAATATTTGAGGGGATCCACCCTGCCCCAACCACCCCTATAAGCAAAAAAAAAGTCATAAACGAGCATATGTCATCAAACATAATAAATCAAATAAGGGACCATTCAAGCATTACGTCAACATGGTTGGGGGGAGGGGGGTCGAAGATTTCTGACATTACGTGTTATCAACATAGGGAACATATAGGGAATATGCTGACATGGGGGGTGGGGGGTTGAAAATTGACGGAAAATTTGCTGACGTAATACCTGAATGGTCCCTAACATCAAAATGTAGAATAATAAAATATAAAATATAATTAAAATATAATGAATAATTTTTCAAAATTAAAAAATACATAATAATATACTACACTTAAAATATTCATCGAAATTGAAACTACGAAATCTTGAAATATTCGACACGCGTCTACTTAACTAATTTCCGATTACAACTTATTTAATTCTCCACGTTCACAATGAGTTTGAAATGTCAAGCTATCAATAATCGCTCAAAATGCAAAAATTAAACAGAAAAATTAAACAGTAAAAAACGATGAAAAAAAATTAAAATAAATGTCTGAATGAAAGTAGTGAACAGTAAAAACTCGGTATATTAAATTCCGTTCATTACGGAATTTCCCTGAGAATGAGTGATTGTGAGGCCCAATAAAATGGAAACTTTTTCATCCACAATCCTTTGAAAAAAAAGGTTCGATGTATAAATCGCTGGGGTTTTAATTGACATCTTGGGGAGGTTCTGGATTCTGCCTTGGGGCAATCTCCTGTTGATGATCAAGGGGGGCCTCTTGATGAAAGACATCATTCATTGCCTTCGGGGGGTTCAGCAACATTGGGCTGAATGGGTGGTTCCAGAGTCAATGTATTGGCTTTGACAAGCACTCTCATGAGCTTCTCCTTGACCTCCGTCAAGGTCCTTCTATCTCCAACGGCCGCTTTTGTGCCATCTAGAGAATAACAAAATAACTGGTATTAGAAAAGTTGCTTTTGTTTCGTATATTAAGGCGAAAGGCATTTTTTTAAGAGTCAACGTACCGTCGAAAGTACTGTAACTGGAACAGGCTCTAACCCACTAACTTCAAGTCAGTGAACTCAGAGCAAAAACATTCAATACGAAAATTCCTTTTTTAGCCTTTTTTAATCTTTGTTTCCAGCACATTTTCATGCGTTTCATTAAAATAAAACAAGAAAATCAGTTTATTGTGGACGACAAAATTCGTTTTCGAATATACGCGACCAAAAAAAGAATAAATAGTTTTGGTCCCCTGAAGGAGACACTAAAGGAGACAATAAAAACATTTATGGAAAAGGTTTTAAGACATCGGAAAATTCACGTGGCTGACTTGACGAACAATGTTCTATTTTGCAATTGAATGGATCTGTATTGTGAAGCAACAGCACAATCTGGCTGTCTCCAACTTACCCAAAATTGTCTGCTGAAGCACTGGAGCAATTTTTTTCGAACCTTGTTTGCCGCGATTACGGCCATCCCAATTCATTTGGAGCATCACTCGAACAGTGAATATTGATTTCATCACTTGTAGGGCGGTGTCCCACAGCTTATTATCCTTGTGGTGTTTGAATTTCTCCTTCTGCAACAACAGAAAATTACATTAGACTTATGTGCTATCACATATATGTGGGAATAAGAGGACGTCCACATAGAAATGAATACTCCAAGGTCATTGTTACTTGGGAGGTTATGGTCTACTGGAAAGTTGAGATAACTTCATTACCGACTGATGGACGGCTTTGTCACGTTTAGGGCGATATCTTCAGGGGGTACATGGCGCAGTTGCAACACTATTTTGCATAATTAGGGACATGAATTGGCGAAAGATTGACCGTGTCCAAATTCTGTGGGGGTATATTAATATTAACCATTATAAGAATATTTTAAGGGGTCACCTCGGTGAAATTTAAATGTCTTAGTCCAGCCTTGGGATCCATTGTGCGAATTTTGATATATGAGTGGATATGTAAAAAAAAGTAAGAAAAATCGCTGGCCCTACCCATTTGGTCCGTATATTTACGAAAATAGTGATTCTCGTGTTTTAGCTGTGGATCATGAAAAAATGCATTTTTTTATTTTTTTTGTCTCCCCCCCGAAAAATAGCCAAATTCGTTGCATTCAGTAATTGATGATTCCAATTATACCTAAAGATCATACGAAATTTACTGAAAATAACGAATTTTGATATTTTCTAAATAAGAGACGAAAAAAATCTAAAAAGCAAAACATTAATTTTCTCAGGATCTACAGCACATAGAGTCTAATGGATACTTGACTTTGTTCTCTGGAGCATAACGAACATTAAAAAAAAAATTGAAAGAAAATTG
The DNA here is from genome assembly GCF_001412515.2 of Diachasma alloeum. Classification (NCBI taxonomy): domain Eukaryota; kingdom Metazoa; phylum Arthropoda; class Insecta; order Hymenoptera; family Braconidae; genus Diachasma; species Diachasma alloeum. Next base: position 46,186 of record NW_021682194.1, on the reverse strand, counting down.
CGGATTGAGGACTTTGACTTTATTGGATATCCCCTCAGATCTCGAAACTCGATCAATGGGTGCCAAAGCCGAGCGAGGAGTATCAGATTCCACAGATGGAACCCCTTAACAATGCTCATCCCGACAAACGACAGACCTTGCTTCTCATACAACCAAATCGGTCGTAGATCATCAAACTTATTCCGCATATTGTAGGAGTCATGCTAGACACAGCAATCATATTTATCGTATGATGAAAATTCATTTTTGGAAAAGGGTGCAGATGATTGAAATCAGTGAGGCTAAATTTATTTTTGTGCCCCTCTTTGTTCCTGGGAAACTTAATTTCCGATAACTTCAATAATTACTTATACGTACCAATTTTGCAATGACTTCGGGTATCAGAAGCTGCTCCAAGGCCTTGATGTCGTCAATGGTTTGCAACGGAATTTGAACATCCCCCACTTTTAAAGGTTCCACATGCCTCACTCGAGCTTCTGTTGTGGCTTGTATATCCACTTTAAGTTGGAACAAGCTTCTCAAGACTTTCAACTGGAACCTGCCTACAATAAGTCAGAAGTAATGGTTTATTGTGCATCATCTCTGTGCAATGCGGAAGGGAGAGGGAGGGAAGTATCAGTGGTTATCTAAAAAGATGGAAAACCGGCATTCATATTAATAGCGTTTACCTAAGCATTAATCAAACGCGGAATCAATTCCATTCCTATCAACAAAGTCAATATTATATTTAGCATATTCGGGAGCATTCACCGTCACGCCCTTCGGGGTGGGGAGGGGGTCTTTAATTTTCTGACGACGCGCAATGGAGGAGGGAAGGGGGTCGCACAGGTCATGACGTCACTCTAATAACTTTGTTTCTCATCGAATTTTTCAAAAAAACAGACATATCTTTTTTTCTCATTCTTAAATGCAATGGAATAAAGAAAATGATTGATATGGAGCTTCAATTAGAATGTTTTTTTTTTAATTCCTTGTTTTCTTTTCCGTTTCAATTCCTATTTTATCATTTATTTTTCTGAAATTAATCGTGGGGGGGGGTATTTATATCGTGACGTAATATGCCAGGAGGGGTCATGCGTTTGTGATGGCCCGCGACGGCGGGGGGGGGATCAGAAATTACCAAAAAAAGTGACGTAATTGTTGAATGCTGCCTTCATTACATTATATATGCGCCGAGACCGAATGCCTCTCCAACTGATAATATCCTTTTTACTTCATGTATGATATTGGCGTATCAAGACGCGATTGCTGATAATACAATCAATGAACATATGACCCATTTTCTTCGGAGACTTGTTTTATCTGTGAAGGTTATAGGCTGTGACATATACCCAAGGACCGAAACGTTAATCATCGATTCAGAGAAGGGGGGGGGGNGATTCAGAGTAGGGGGGGGGGGAATTTGAAGATCTTCGCCAGCAGGTATTAAATAGAACGAAACTTGCTATGTGATGAGATTTGTTCAAAATTCGGACAAATGCGGAACACAACCGATCTTTCCACGTGAATCGACGAAACAAGATGTGTTCCATTTTTACATTTACAAGTACGTCGAATGTACACAGCAAAATGTAGTATCTCTTTATCATTCATGCACCGATAGGGCATCGGATTTCATAAGTATCAACAGCACGGTCGACAAACGGTCTACGGCTATATCGAATACTGTTGTACATGCTTATAATTTGAATTCGATTGTTAATTTAAAAAAAGGTTCGAGTTTTGCGTAAAAGAGAATATGACTGAAGGGGTGAGTGGAAAGTAGGGCACGCTGATTTGATGCAGTGATATTCTCACGTAACTTGGTCTACACATCGCGTTATTTTCAACCTCATTTCATACGAGAAAAAGTTGCACACGAATGCGCAGTCGTATAGCTTTCGGTGTCGTCATTTGGAAATTTATAGAAGGTAGTGCCTTGCTTTGGCAAGCCATCCTACTCGTTCTTGAGTATAATCGACACGGAACTGGTGGGGGTATTTGGGGAGAGCCTATATGTGAGAATACGAATGAGAAATTGTGGGAGTTACTATCATTCAGAAGTGCATTGCTACTGGTACGTTGAAGTTTATAAATTGTGATTGGTTGAATTATATACATTACGATTGGTTATTATATGGGTATGAAAGACGAAACCCTTTGGAAGTCCGCATGTAAAAGACAGCCTTCGTCGCATATAATTTTCGAACTAGTGACTTGGGCCGCTACACTTTTGCAAACAAAGTAATGCATTTCAATTTTAAAATATAATAATACCACCACTATGCAATATTCTCTCCGATTAGTTATTTTTGATTCTCAACTGCGATTCATTACATTATCATATGGACTCATGATTAGCAGATTCCCGGTTCTGGCATGTTGGGCAATTTTCTGAGTGACGATAGGATTTGCACACTTTGGCAGCGACCTCCTCTTGAATGTTATCATCAGCCAGGTCATCATTCAAGGTATTATCAGCATTGGCAGCATCACCAGGATTGTCCTCGCTATTGTGAGCAGCATTGTGGGGTTGACGTGACAATTCTATACGACGACGTTTCGCTTGGTGCTGCTGGATTCCCTCATGTCTCGAAGTTGAGGGGCCACCTTGGCTCAATTGTGGATTCACATTTGATTTGCACGGGACGGCACAAAAATCGGTGCTGCCGTTCACGATCAGCCTCTCCTCCATCTTCAGGCATATGTCATAGGGACCTGGGAACATTCGTAAACAATTTTCACAGTTCAGACACTTAGTTTTTAAAAGAGCAATTTTCATATCAATTTCTACATTTTTACATTTTTATGACTTTACCTTCATAGTAAACAGTGACGACGAACTTGTCCCATGTGAGGCGATCGGGCTCTTCGCCTTCACTGAGTGCTTTCCTCAGCTCAACTCTAGAATAGTGCGCTGGCCACCAACAATTAGACACGCCCAATTCGTCGAATATCCACGGCTTGGGAGCTACGGCAGTCTCCTGCTCATACTCAGTGAATTCCACAACATTGTAAACACAAGTGCTGGAAATGAATGATTTATTGCAAGTATAACTACATAGGCAGCACTGTACGGGCAAAGTATATAACTTTTCGAGATTGCTGCTACGTTCACCTCATGCCGTACTTGTGAAAGAAAAAAGGCACAGTTCAGCACTCGCTGAACGTAAAATTGCTGTCAATAAATATAGTTAGACACATGTGCGACGGAGAATTTCCAGTTCGTGATAATTCATACTCGTGATAAATCGGTTGCACTGGTATCAACATATGCTATTTTAGGCTACTTACGCAGCAGGCTGTCATTCCCCAAAATTCAATTTCGATGATGGAATGATTCTTCTTTTGGGTCTTTCATTTGCCATAGTGCGTACTAGATAAATCAAATGGCCTTTGCTAAGTAATTTTACGTCTCATTTCTGACATTCGATATGGTATATGAATAATTTATATTGTTATTACAACTCATTTATAGCAGTGCAGCTTCAGTAGACCCAAATACGGGGCGATGTTGTTCGAGTAAATGATTAATCAACTTCTCATATTGATTATCGTTCGTTTTTCAAATTTCAATTGCACTTTATAATATATACATTCAATATGTCCCAATTGGTACGACTTAAGACAGAGGGATGATAACAAAGGTCACATTTATTGAACTCGTCAACCGCATTTGCAATGAAGAGGCCGCGGAACTAAAAAAATTACCAAAATGCGGGCAAAACTTTGCTCCATGAATTTTCACTCAAAACACAATCAAAAAATATGAAAAATACCTCAAAAAAATTGTTATTTTTATATTCACCGGGTGAAACGAGATGGGAATGATCTGAGTTTTGTAAATATATTAAAACAATTAATTAAAATCTCAAGTGATTGACAGCTCTGGAGGAGTCGCCATCTTGCCTTAGAGTGCCGATTGCGCCACCTCCCACCTGGTGCTGCTGTCAATCACTTGAGATTTTAATTAATTGTTTTGAAATATTTACAAGACTCACATCATTCCCATCTCGTTTCACCCGGTGAATATAAAAATAACAATTTTTTTGAGGTATTTTCCATATTTTTGTAATGTGTTTTGAGTGAAAATTCATGGAGCAAAGTTTTCCCCGCATTTTGGTAGTTTTTTTTTTAGTCCCGCAGCCTTTTAATTGAATGTATTTTTGGTTTCCAGTGGATAAATAGCAAAACTTTGGTTTTCCAGTGGATAAGCAATTGCTTTTTGCTTTATTTCTTTCACTGAAAATACTTTGGGACGAGCCGCAAGATGCTGAGCTCGCCATATTCCTAATGTAGACGATTCGCAGGAGTATGCGTACAAGTCACAGTACTGACGGAAATATCGAGCGATGCACCATATCCCCTCATCGTTAACAACAAAGTGATCAATGATTGCCACTTTACCATTCTTTAAAATAACCGTGTTATCGGCATTTTCACTTGATATAACCGTACCCTTCCAATTAATTTTAGTGTACTGGGTCCCTCCCACTCCCACCCGTGGACCGCGACTGTGTCGAGAATTCGCATGAGACTGAATTGCACGCGAAGGGATTGCGGACCGATGGGGGGGTTCAACTGTGCATTGCTCCAACGTCCGGTTAATAATTTGTTGGAGGGGTTTATTACGGGCTCTTAACAGTCTCTTTAAAATGCCTAAGGCATTTTCAAATGGAAATACAGAAAATGAATCTATGGGACCATTGGCAGCTGCTACCATTGCAAGGTGGATAAGATTGTGAATGTTGTATACTGTATACTGATTTCCAAATGTTTTTTTACATTTATCAACGAAGTCAACAAGGAGCGTATGTGCGCGATTGTTATATTTTTGGTACAAATCTATTCGACATAGTATTGTAATTGCAACGTGGATAGTCATAAATAATTTGAACTGTTTTTTCGGAAGGTACTTCTTCAGCACGTAAGGTCCAATATATAGTAGAAATTGTCGATGTTCAGTTGCTTTCCACCGATCAACATCCTTCAAACCCCGCGGTTTACGGCTGAAATCGACGGGCCAAAACTTCATGACTGAACATATATCCACACTGATTGCCGTGGCGATTCTTTGGGAAATGCGCGCCTCTTTATTATCACCGCGAAGCCATGTCAGCAGCAATTTTTTCATAACCCCCAGGTACACTAAGTACATAGCGTCAAGGGGGAAATGGGATATCATCCCGATGTTCAACTCTGTTAATGGCGTTTCACTGGTTCGGTGCTGATCATCGATATTCATGGGGAAGTTTTCATCGTTTCGCAATGGACGATCGAGATGGTACAATGGATACAATGGTCACAGCCGTGATAACCAGAATGATATTTTATTCCTTTTACATATGCACGGGCAGGTGCGTCGCAAATGAAATTGCCTATATCTACAGTTATTTTTCTGCCCATCACTGTGATTCCGTCTTTCCTCAATATTTTCAAGTCCGGAACAAAGTCTTTGAAAAAGTCGCTGGAGGTAGGCTTGCCCTTGCCCGAATATATAGTACAAATAAATGGAGGAATATCGCGCAGTTCTCTGATACGACAGAAAATTGGTAAAAAGTCAAGGTTTGTGCTCTTATAAATTTGAACACCGTCAATATTGAAATCTAGGGTGATTGTTGACGGAATATCGTTCACATTGCGCAGTGAATTACGTACAGCTACATCAACTCCGAAATTGTAGTAATATCCGCCGCCCATCGGCTCTGCTACAACTATTATACTCCGTCCGGTTATTGTACGCGGATCTTTGGGTAATTCAGGATGGAAAGGTTTGAGACGGAACAATAGTCGCTGCAAAGCATTTCTAGTTATTCTAGAAACATTCTAGTGCAAATAACTTCAGTGCATCTTTCACTGTATAGTTGGGATCTACATATTCTGGGTTAATTATATTCAATAAATGTGAGTCATCGTTATCACCAGGGTCTTCGGAGCAGTCTGAATCTGATAGCGTTGGGCCATCGTCATCTTCTGAATTGTAATGAGGGGATGAGTACACAGGCACGTTGTGAATGGAACTGGTGTCCGATACCTCGGATTCATCGCTCACTTCATATTGTAAATTTACACTATTTCGAGTTCTTTGTGTTTTTGACGGTGGCTCACTAGTCTCAGCACGGTCACTCCAAATATCGGCATATTCAGCCGCAACGGCTTCTTTTACGAATGCAAACTTCCACGACCTTCCCTTAGTGGAAAAGCCTCGCAACGAATTCATGTTATATTTATGAGGATTTTGTAAGACATTATCTTCCTTTTTTTTTATCGAGTGAACCTCAGTAGACGGTAATACATCATTGCCCAATTCACCTCAAAATTTAATATATGAAACTCATTAAATATTTCCATCGCGACATTCTAATACACTTGGCAACGGACACAAGCGAGTGAATTACTACTTACTGCTTCGAGCTAAGGAGGAGGGGGGGATTTAATGGGAAATGAAGCTGCACTGCCTCAGCATGGACAATCAAATAGTTATTAGCAAATGCCCGGGATAATTTGAATTTATTAAAATTTAGTCCACTTCTGGCTGTCATGGGGGGAGGATCTCGTTTTGTTGACATAAAATTAATTCGAAATTGGATTAAATAAAATAATGAAGCGAGGTAAAGAAAACGACTGTAACATTTTTGATTCACATGGTTCGTTAACTCCAGAAGAAATATCTGTTCTATGGAATGTTAGGTACAAAGCTCCTGTGATCAAATATAGTCAATGAAATTAAAAATATTGATAATAAAAAAATCGTCTGAATCTATATGAATATTGCTATTATAGTTGAAGCTGTGAACTAAAGTTTATCATTACAATAAAGTATTGATTTGAGAGAGAAACGAAATAGTATTTTTCATTTTATCGTTCCCAGTTCTCGGAAGTCGGGCTCGGCGTGAGCGCGTAGTGGGGGCAGGGAAATAGAGTCGAATTCTCCGAAATCGCTTCCCCTATCCCGCAAAATAGTCGACTCTAACCAGAGTCCACTGTAATTGTAGCTGAACACTACTTACTCATTTTTTTCAATTTGTCGAAGGAATTACAACAAAGGAAAATCAAAAATAAATCGCAAATCAAACGAAACTCAACTGGCTTATCGGAGGGTTGGAAATGAATGAAGTCGCTTGAAAGAATGTTCTTGGTCCCTCGTTGTCGGCGAGTGGAGGCGTGGTGAAGCGGCTAAGTGGGGGTAACAGCTATGATGTTTTTTTTTATCCTCGCCGTCAGGTAGGAATTTGCGGACGCGCCGTGTCATAACAAAAAAAAATGTTCATCAGTTGCCAAAAACTACTGGATGTGTTTTTGTTTTTTAAAACCTGCAGTATATTTCCAAAACTTGTTTTTTTGGGGGGGAGGGGGGAATCTCAAAATACGTTTTTGTGGTAAATGATGCATATCACAGGAAAAATGAAACGTCATTTGATGGCAAACGCATTAATTTTCTCGGTGTTTTCAGTATAATTACGAAACTAATTCAAATGACAAATTCAAACTCGATATATCTCGTAATAAAAAATATTTTTACTAGATTCTCCAGAAATGAATTAAGGAAGGAATATTGCATTTTGAGAAATACGTTTTCTATAGAAATTTTCCGAATAATTCAATATTTGGTTCTTTTATAATTTTCATTCTTTATCGTTCTAACTAGAATCTAAAGATGAAGACCAAGTCAAAGTGACCTACAACATTCCTGAACATTGGTATCTCAAAAAATTAGACGAAGGAAAAAATGAATACGTTGAGACATCATTTGGCACAAGAACAATTTCCGAAGTTTAGGTCCAGGCATCTAGACTTCTCAATCTGACAGTAGTGTGCATATCAGTTATTAACAGTGAATTATAGTTGTATGAATAAATATATAATGGAATTATTTGGATGATGAAATTTACATTTTATATTATTACTCGAGGTAGAAATTTTGTTGTAAAATTTATGGATCGAAGTTTTAATAAAAAAGAGAGAAAAATATTTATCGTCTGTATCATAAGAATTGCAAAAAGAATCAAAAGGATCATCCGAAACAGAAAAATCTCATCAACGATTATATTTTTAATTATCGAGTCTATCACGGAAATAAATATCACAATAATAATTGTCTCAAATGAACATAAGAAGATATCCATCATCATAAAGATTAAAGAACATTTTAATAGTTATCAAAAATATTTTCAAAAATTCACAAGTAAATTTTAAATATAATATTAAGAGACAACTGGATATTTTTCATGAAAGATATAATTATGTACCCCAGAATAGAATAAATAGAATAGAATAAAAAAAAAGTGCGGCTGGTCACTTAAAGCGCCCAGAGTCACCTAAATCATACGATCTTTTGTAACTTCCGCCTTAGTTTCGGTCAGTCACACAGCCCCAGCCCTGTGTTTCTCACTAGGCTAATAAGGCTGGTGACAGCCGCTTGTTGTAAGTCCTCTGGTTTCAGGAAAGCCTGGCCCCAGATTTTATAGCGACGGAGTGCTAATAGGGGGCATTCACATAAAATGTGGATGACGCCCTCCTTATCGCCTCCGCACAGTCTGCAGTCTTCTTGTTCTGCAAGTTTCATCTTGAACAGATGAGCTCTGAGAGCTGTATGACCCGTAAGGAGCCCTACTGCTACCCTCAGATCCCCTCTGTGCAACTCCAGAAGCTTTCTGGTCCTAACTCTTAGTTGCCCTCTCATAAGCAGTTTCGCTTGTCTGCAGGTCGCAACTTTCTCCCAACGCCTGACATGATCCCGCTGGAAATGATCTTTAATAAGAGTTTTTCCCACTGCGAAGGGCATGCCAAGCAGGCCGTGTGAGGGCACACTTTCTGTACCCTCCTTGGCCAGCTTATCTGCCTCTTCATTACCCAGAATCCCATGGTGACCTGGCACCCAGGTTACGGTGACCCGGTTGTTTTTACCCAGTGTGTCCAATGCCTGCATGCATTCCCACACCACCTGTGACTCTGTAGTGGGTTTTTCCAGGGCGTGTATCGCCGCCTGGCTGTCACTGCAGATGAATATTTTCATCTTTTTTGTGTCTCTCGCGTTCAGATACTCTGCACACTTAAGTATGCCCAGCATCTCTGCTTGAAAGACGGTTGAATGATGGCCCAGCGGAAAACTCTCTCCGAAGCCATCTTTCAGACGGTAGATGCCTGCCCCAAAACTTTCATTGAAGCCAGAGCCGTCCGTAAACCAGTAGTCCTCTCTTGGTCCTGGTTTACGTTTCGAGTCTAGCCACTCCTGTCTGGGTGGTATACTCGTTCTGAAAGTTTTCCTGATCTGATACTTCCTAGGAATCCTATCCGTCTTACCTATGAAGGGTCGATCATTGATTAGGCTAAGCCTTGTATGGCCTTGGCCCGTCATCTTCCATTCTAGTTGGCACCTTAGTCTATATGCAGTTGTGGTAGCACAACTCACAACCCTAAGGTCGAGGGGTGGGATACTGAGTGCTATTTCTAGCGCCTCAGTAGGTGTCGATTTCATGGCTCCTGTTGCAGCCCTCAGGAAGGTTCCCTGTAGGCTTTTCAACAGGTTCCTTGTTTCCGTCTTACTCACCCTCGGCCACCAAATGACCGCAGCGTATAACAGTCTCGGAAGTAGAACTATTTGGTAGAGCCAGAGCATCATTTTAGGATTGAGTCCCCATGTCCTGCCCACAGCTCTCCTGCATGCCCACATAGAGGCAAACACTTTATTTCTCTGAGTACAGATATGTTCTTTCCAGCTGAGTTTATTATCCAGGAGGACACCCAGATATTTCACTCTGCTGGTGTAGTTAATCTCCGAGCCATTTAGCTTCAGAGGTTGGATCTTTTCCAGTTTATAATTTCTGGTGAAAACCAGGATTGTTGTTTTGGCTGGATTTACCGATAGGCCAGTTACCCTGCACCAGTCCTCAATGATATTGAAGGCTGTTGCCATCAGGTCCCTTAGCACCCTCAGAAATCCGCCTTTCACAACAACTGCCACATCATCGGCGAAACCGATGACGTGGAAGCCGGCCTCACTTAGTTGATTTAGAAGTCCATCTACAACCAGGTTCCATAGCAGGGGCGAGAGAACTCCCCCCTGCGGACAGCCCCTAGTCGGACGTCCCTCCACACATGCCCTCCCATGTCCTGCCGACAGTCTTCTGCTTTTCAGCATGTTTTGTGTCCAAGCAATGATAGTCTTGGACACCTGTCGTTCTTCCATGGCTTTTTCTATAGCCGGATTCGAAGTGCTATCAAAAGCCCCCTCAATATCCAGAAAGGCGCCTATGGCAAAACCCTTGACCGCCAGTTGTCCCTCAATCAGTCCCACCAGGTGATGTAAGGCGGTATCTGTTGATCTTCCCTCTCTGTATGCATATTGACAGGGGGAGAGGGGTCTGTCAGCCAAGGGCCCGGCCTTGATGTGTCTATCCACCAGCCTCTCCAGGGTCTTCAGGATGAAGGATGTGAGGCTTATAGGACGGAAGTCTTTTGGTTTTATATAACCGGTTTTTCCCGGCTTGGGAATGAATACTATCCTAGTCTCATTCCACACACTAGGGACATGTTTCAGGGCTATACTAGCTCTGAGTATCTTGGTTAGGGGTCCCGTGATAGTCTCTATCCCTTCCTGTAATAGGGCTGGGTAGATCCCGTCTGGTCCCGGTGCCTTGAAGGGTTCAAAGGTTTTGATGGCCCACTTGACCCCCCAGGGCTGCACTACTTTATTTGCCAATGCCCAATCATGGGTTTCGTAGACATCCCTCTGATTTTGCATTGTTTCTTTATCTCTCTCCTGGGCCTGTATGAAGCCTGGAAAGTGGGTGTTCATTAGGAGTTTCAGAGTCTCTCCCATGGTTTCCGTGTGGCTGCCATCTGGTGCCTGTAGGCTCCCTAGATATGGAGTCTTGTTTGTTCCAAGGATTTTTGCCAGCCTAGAGGTCTCCGATTGACTCTCCACATTGCTTGTGAAAGCCCTCCAGCAGTCCTCTTTGGCTGCCTTTATTGCCTTGTTGTAATCTGCGAGCAAGCCTCTGTAAGTTTTCCATGCGTCTTCCTTACGGGGGCCCGCTCTCATGTTCTTAGCTTTGTTAAAAGCTTTTCTAGCTTTGCCCCTCAGCCCACCGAGCCTCTCTGACCACCAAGGAGTCTCAGTGGGCTGCCCTTTCGGGATAAGCTTGCAGTTTGTCTCGAAGGAGTCCATGATGGCCTGGTTTAGGGCAATCGAAGCCTCCTCCAGCTGCTTTTTGTTGTTAAATCTGAGGATGATATCCCTGAGATTGTCAGATAGACTCTCTCGGTAATTTCCCCAGTTTGTTCGTCTTGGGTTTCTCACCCATTCCGTTTCTTTCACTGTGTGGATGGACATTCTTATGGTTTGATGATCGGACGCTGAGAGGTCCTTTGAGACCCTCCAGTCCCCAATCATGTCTGCCACTCTATCCGTCCCCAGAGTGATATCTATGACCTCCTGTCGTCTCCGATCTATGAAGGTAGGTTCTGACCCCCTATTAAGGATGTTTAGACCGGCCCCCATTATGAATTCCTGGAGGCTTTCCCCCCTGCCGTTAATGCCGGTGCTCCCCCATGCTACATGGTGCGAGTTGGCATCACAACCTAGCAGGAGTTCAAGTCCCCTTTCCTTCACATGGTTGCATAGGTCCTTTACTTTTTTCGAAGGAGGTGGTTCAGCCGAGTCATAGGGCATGTAAACTGACCCTACAACCAGGCTCATTTCCTCGCCTTGTCCCAGGCCCAGATCCACTTGTGCCACAGCCAGGTCTCCCTCACTAGCCTGTGAACAGAAGAAAGAGTCTAGTCCTTTAATAACAATGCAAGATCTAATTTTCTCCTGAGTGTTTGCGTGATAGATTCTGCCACAACCACTGAGGCCCTTAATAGCATTGTCCACTATCCATGGTTCCTGGATCATTGCTATGACAGTCTGCATCCCAGCTAACAGCCTGACTAGAGTAGCCGAGGCTGCTTTGCTGTGGTGCAAATTTATCTGTACAATGTGCACCCGGGTTGCAGCCATAATGATGACTACTTTCCTGGTACCTCTATGTACCCTTCTTCTGACTTTCACCACGGTCTTTCGCAAGCAGCTTGACAGTAGCTTTTTGAATCCCGCAGTGCAGTCTGAAGTTGCAGGCTTTCAGAACAGAGAGTGATCGGTCGTCTATCAGCGCAACGAAGTGGGCACTTTTCGCGTCCCTACTCTCACTGCCCCGAGCGACAACCCACTCTCTGGCCTGCAGTCCTGCATTTTGTTTCTCAAGGAAGCACAGTGCTTCTTGAGCGGTTAGATCTGGGTCTTCCACGTGTAGTACAACCCTGTGCTTCTTGGGAAGCTCCGAGGCTGCGACCACACGTACAGTAAGTCCAGCTATTTTGTTTTCGGGGAAAAGGCTTTTCAGCCAATTTCCCGTTTCCTCATCAGTGCAGCACACCATTGCCACACCTTCTCTTTCCCAGACACCGTTGAAGGTGGGTGCTTTCACCCCGTCAGGTAACGCCAGAATGGCCCTCTTCAGGAGTTTCTTCACCTCCGTTACCTCTTCAGTGCCCAGTTTCTGATCCGGATATGACTCCGGCATAACTGCAAACTTGAATGAGCTCGTAGTGTTCTGAGCATATGTGCCCTGATCCTGCGTTCTCATTCTCTTTTCTTTCGGTCTGACTGAGGGGCTTGGCGTAGTACGCTCTGATGGAAGGCGTTTTATTGCCTTCCTCGTAGCCCCCTCCCCCCTTCCCTCATCGACCTTCGCTGCTGCATCCGTCAAGGTTGCAATCGCCCCCGAGGTTTGATGCAGCTTCGCTCTCTTGCGACGTCTTCTCTCGGCTCCACTCAGTCTGACCCGATTCACATCGGTACCAGACTGGTCAGCCTTGTCAGACTTCGTGTGTTCGCCATCGCTGGCCCCACCCGAAGTTGCTTTTTCAATATTAAGATTTTTTAAATTGGTTTCCATTTTAGTCCCACGAGTACCGCGGTTAAGCGTTTTCACCTGGTGCATTGCCGCGATTGCCCAGGGCTTGGCTTGTCTCGGGTGGGTTACACCCAAGACTACTCTCAGAGGTCGCCCAGGTTTCTGAGAGGCACCGTTAGCGACACAGCTCCCCCTGTGCCACGCATCCTTAGGCACGGTATGGCCGAGGCCATGGCTTACGCCGCTCACACACATGGATTGGGTGGACTCCTCTTAGCGACCGCGGGCAGCGGTAGTCCTTAAGACCTCCACCGCCCGCGACCGAGCCCCCTCACTACGACAAAGTGGGAACCCAGTAGAGGGGGATGTACCCCAGAATAATTATTATCACTAATTTAAAGAAATAACTTAAAGTCAATTCAGTCATTATTGCATATTATATATTATTCTATGCGAGAAAATGAATTCATTTTTTCAGTCAAGATATATATCACCTATTCAATCACAATTATCGCATACAATTAGAGTTATAAATATTCGTTTCAATTTCAATCTGCGAAACATTAATATTTCCTTTTAATTTCAAGTCAATTATCAAAAGATAAAATAATTAAACAAAATTATCAATAAAGATACGAGTCATAATCAGAACAAATCCAACCTAGAAGATTTTTAGTTGCCCAAAATGAATACAAATAAATACTCAGTTCTCTCTCTCAAAATATTCTAGCACTGCCAAAATAAATGCAAGATTTTGTGTTAATTATCTCGGAGATAAACGGTTGCACCGAGACACACAAAAATAAAAATAAATGGCCAAAATTAATTGCAAACACGTGACAAAATATATGGGTACCCAATGGTGTGACAAGTACTTATCTTGAGGCCGGCCACGAGAGAACAGAGGCAGAAGCCTGGGCTGTTGTGGTTTTTATTCCTTTGACCATGGGCTATTCAGTAGTGACAGATTCGTCTTTATTCTCCTTTTCGTTACAATTTAATTTCAGATATTTTTCTTTTCTCCTATCGATAAATTTTTTTTCTTTGTTCCCTTCTGGGTTTGATTTCTCACCATTTTGTCTGGTAAAATTTGAAAATTTAATATTCTTACAAACAGAGGGCTCAATATATCTCTCTATTTCGCTTTTTATTCTCCGAAAAATTGATTTACTCATGTTTTTGCGTTTTTGCGTCGTTGAATTTCTCGTCTCCCCACCCAAGCAGCACAGTTCTGGAGGGTATCTGCAAGTATACCAAAAAGGCTGTCTAATGTCTGTCCAAAAAGGTAACTTGTGTCTAGAAGTTACCTAGAAGGTAACTAAAAGTTATCGTATGGCTGTAAGATACCTTTTGGACGGACATTAGTCAGCCTTTTTGGTATACTTTCAGATATCTCTCGCAAGGTTTGCTACTTGGGCACCTATTCCTTCTAGTCTCCCCACCACTTCATCAACCAAGAGCCGTACGAGACTGCAAGCTGCCGCGGCGTAAAATCTTTCTGCGTAAATACGTTCTCTTTATCTCAGACATATACTCCTATCCCCGTTTATTGCTTTTCGTTCATTTCGATTGGAAACGTTGCAGTGGAACCACTGGAAGCTTTTTCAGACTTATTGTCCCGCACGATTGTAAACGGTAGGAATATAATTAAAAAAACTCGAACATGGACTTTTTCGTGCTAGGAAGCTCTGCTCGTGATGGACAAGCTAATTGGATATTTCTGTTGTTATTCGAAATATCACCATGCTGAGGCGAAATGGATTATTAGTTGATTGAAAAATTTCACCGTCCCAATTTTTTAAAATAAAATTTGATTATCAGTTTGAATATATATATGCAAAAAAAAATTAATGATTCACCAAAGTAGCTATAATTATTTCCGAAGTTCTAGAATTGGTAGACACTGAAGGAAATGTTTCTCTTCTGAATTCAATGACTGTGTTAATCCGTTGGAAATTTGATTTTTTATATTGCTCGAATTTTCGTCTAAGAGGAGAAAAATAGAAGTGGAAAAGCACTGACAATTTTTACAGTAAGATCTAAAATGGTTGATTTACGGATTGACATAAGCAAATTTTTTACAAGAGTAAATTTTTTTTTGGTCGAATGTCATGAAACTTTGACAAATCATTCTTCGAATTATTCTAAGATAATCGATCTGTCGCTTAATTACCTCTCCGTTATATTATCGATATCAACTTTTTTGAGTCAAAACTTTTGAGTGAAAAATAATAGAATAGTTCGAAGAATGATTTGCCAAAATATCATCGCATTTGACCAAAAAAATATTTACTCTTGTAAAAAATTTGCTTATGTCAATCCTCAATTTGAAAACTATGTTTCATTAACTATGTTCTATTTCAAATAGTATGAGTTTAAAAGGTGGGCAAATCTAAAATCATTTTCAATAGATATCTGATGGAATTTCCTAATGAATGGGCTTTGTTCTAGGGAATTTTCCCGTGGGTTATGTGGTCAGAAAATTAGTGATTTTACCTATTTTCATTGTAAATCTCAATTTCTTCCTCTGAAATCTGAAATTGATTAACATCGACTGTAAATAAAGACTCACCGTTCGTAAAGAAATTATTTATTTATGAGAAAAAAAATGAGTGGAAAGATCCGTTACTCAATGTGAGTTTAATGATCAGGTATGACTTTTCTATAATTCTTCTCACGGCTCTCCGTTGAAGAATTCAGAACTTGAAAATATTCAAATATGTTATAAAGTCCGGACGAAACTTTTGTCGAAGATAGGGCTATTTAAAATCTATTGATTACATTCGATTCATTTCAATGTGCTTGGTGCATTCCTTTATTTCCACTAACGTGTGATTTAATGCACTGCTGTATTCAATATTCATCGAATGCTAATGAATTATTTGAAATAAGAAAAATATTTCGTCATCAATTTTTTTATAATTTAAATTTTGAATCACAAAAAATGTCTTTCCATCAATATCGGGACCGGTACGATTCGTCGAAAAACCACTGATCGAATGACAATTTATCGAACAACAATTGGTCAAATGGTTTTATTCGTCTAAAATCAATTAGTCTAATGGTTCTATTCGTCAAAAACACATTCCGTCTAACTTCTCGATTCGTCGAAAATCATTGTCGTGTGTTTTTTCTGTGATAATTAGAGGAAAAGATAAGTTTAAGTATTCAAATCAGCTGAAAATGATACTAATCTACAAGAAAAGAAAGGACGAATGAATATATAATCATAATGTAATGAATGATTTACTCCAATTCTAAATATATACAAATTTTACAAATGCACAACCGAAAAAAATGAGGAAATGGATAATAATCTAATTAACAATTTGTTAATAGACAAATAGTTTGTGTATATATCATTATTTGTGTTGAATCGAATAGATCCGTGATACGCTATTGTATTTAACTCGATTTGTGTTTTTTTTTGTTTTTAGAAAAAGATGTTCATATCTTCAAATTTCTTTAAAGAAATATGTTTAATTCCGTTTTTGTCCGAATAATTTTTCTTGTAAATACATATTGAAATTTATCCCGACTCCACACTTCATTCAAATTTGAAATCGTCTGTTTTTTTTACGAATTGATTCATTCGATCAATCGGCTTTTCGACGATTGATTCATTCGACCAATTGGCTTTTCGACGATTTACCTTTTTGAGCTATCGATTTTCGACCAATTGTTGTTCGACGAATTGTCATTCGACCAGTGGTTTTTCGACGAATCGTACTCAACCCATCAATATCTTCCCTCTTCGTCAAGATCATTCATTATGAAACATTTTTTTTAGATAAAAATTAGAAGGTGCTTTTCTTGTCAAAGCCTTGACGAGGTTCAGAATTTTCTGGATCGTTGTTTTGACCGGAAATTATTATCGAAATATTTTTCACTTCATCTTAATATGGAAAACGAAGTTACAAAACTATTTCCCATTTTACGAATTAATAAAATTAATAAAAATTAATTATAAAAATCATTGGATTGAAGTTTTTTTTTTGGAATTTTTATTTTTATCATTTTAGCGTGGCTGAATGCTATGCGTGACACTTTGGAGCAGATCAAGATGAGTGCCAGTGGCACATCCTTGATGACGATCATAAAACTGCAGGGTAAGCGAGGGAGAGAGTTCGATGCTGCCCGATGTTCTGCTAGCGGCATCCACGATACTCTATTGGTCCTGAGAGAGTTCGACGATGAATTCATCGATATTTATGGATCTCATCCCCCCTACCCTCTCCAACCGCTGGCTAAAGTGATTGAGACCTACGGTAATTGAGATAAAGAATACATGAGACATTGAAAACAAATAATATGAAATATTTATGATCGCGGAAATTATGATGTTTTTCCAATTTTTTTTTTTTCGATGAAAACTTTTTATTCACATTATTATGTGTAAGGATATTTTCCCGGGTTGTTCACCCAGGAAAAATCCAAACTACTTTTTAGCCGTCTCTATCGCTCAATAGTCGGGCGCCAGCCGAACCTTCACGAGAGGTTCGACGAAAACCGGCCTCTGAGGCAAACTCGTCCACTCAGAGGACTTCTGTGGCCGGGCAAAGGGTTGCCCAGCTAGCATCAGTGTGACACGGTAGAGTGGGCGAGGTCCACCAGGAGTATCTTATGCCAAACGGCACCAGCCACTATTTCAGGCTGGACATTAAGCCTCACGGCCTAATCATCCATGTAAAGTGAATTTACTCTCATCCTGGAGGGTTTTTCACTCTCTCAGTAGGCTTTCGCCTCCCGAGTATTTCGACTCGGGAGGGTTTTCAGAATTAAATGCGAATCAGCCGGGACTCCTCAGAGCCTGGGACGCCGAGAGGCTGATCCGTTACTCCAGTTACCGCTTCGGTCATCGCACGTCACCGTCTCCGGGTACTCGAATGTCGGCACATGGTCGGGTCGACAGGAGGACGATCTCTACTCCAGACCCACGGGCCCATGTGCACGACATTTGTTTCGCCGAGCCGGATAACGCCGGAAACAACAAAGTCGTCACTAAGAGTTCCGAAATAACTCTTTTCCCGTTTGTGGGGGATGCAGGAGCATCCCCCTACGCTCGCTACCATCAGTTATGCACCTGGCTGCGCTGAGCTATTCGCCCACCATTCCCGTGGCCATCTTTCAAGCCAACACCACAGTATATCTCGGAGAAATCCTTTCGACTTCCCCGCTCGAGCGTCCGCGTTCGACTAACTCAGAATCTTACTAGGGCCTTCTCCCCCTAGTCTGGATATCTCAGCGACGATAGGTCATTCCGTTACCCTATCCCCACCAATCAACCCGACGGGATCCCGGGGGCACCAGTCCTCTCACCTGGCCGTTGGTCCCTAGTCTACTCTGACATAGCCTATGGAATCGCCCAGTTGGACAGCCTGTACGTCGGCCCCTTTTCCCCTAGCACATGCTGGGCGAATTCCAAAATAGCGATAGTCTAGTAACGTCCTCCAGACCTCCAGGGGTCGCGGTTTCACCCATAACCGCTATGCCTTAGGTCTTTCATCGGTTTGTCGCTCAGTTCATCTAGTCGCGGCTTTCTTCAGCCGCCTCTAGATGTCGCCTCATGTCTCAATTTTAGAGTTCACGTATCTTTTTAAGGGGATTTCAACCCGTAACGAGAAAATCTCATTACATATGTGATCAAAATTTTTGTCAACAGACTTAAACAACACAAGGATAATTATATTTCTCTTGATTTCGGAATGTATAAAATGATGAATTTCATCCAAAATAATTGAAGAACTAGATTTTCAGTGATGACGTCACGAGTTTTTCTTATTTTCAATTTTGATATAGAATCTCACAATATGAACACTCATCTCCAAGGCAATTGGAGATGAATAAGATGAAAGCTGTACCGAGGCTGATGACATGTTATTAGTGCGATAATTTTTTTTTTTTAAATTGAGTCGTACTGTTTGAGATTCGAGTTTTTTAATAATTTTGGAAAAATTTATCATTTGAAGTAATCAGGGGTTGAAAATAACGGGCCGAGAGTGACCGATTTGAAATGGAATACGCTTATAATAATTAAATTTCCCCGCGCGATGTGATGCAAAATCTGTAAAAATTGAAAATTATCATGGGGATTTCATTTCATGCGGATTGGTTATTTAGTTGTGCGTTTCAATTTACTCCGGTTTCACCTTCAATTCCCAAACATGTCATCTGTGACACATGAATGTGAGTAAGAATTTATGCTTTCGTTAAATAATGTAATAAAATATCAATAACTTCCAAACTACTGTGAAAGGTTGATTTGAATTAGCATAAAAATATAATTAATCATATCGATGAGAATTAGGCAAAATTTCAGATTTATTCAAAATTGGGTTCATAAGATAATTAAAAAAACGCATTCGACGCCTCGTTTCGTATAAATTGAAGCATATACAGCGAGCAACATTCCATTATGAAGATTTTCTTTATGTTCTTCAATTTTTAAAACAAAAATCGCCATAGAATGATTCACTCTTCACATATTCATTCTTTTTATGTAAATAACTTCAGTCATTTCCAATTTTTATTTATTTTTTTGCAGTCGAAAAAACTGGAAAGATTGAAGTCGATGTCTTCAACCAACTGGAAGTGCTGAGGGATGACATTCAGACTCTCAACAACACTTTACTCGGGGTTATTAATCAACAAAAGGAGATTGAGAGATTGCTCTTGGAATTGATTGATGTCGCTAAAAAAGTCATAAAGCCTTCGGTGAAGAGGCTGAAACGTATATTTGTTCACCCACAGCAGTGATGCGTGAAAGGCGATACACTCTTTGCATTCTATTTCCTTTTTCATCCATATTTGTGAAAAAAAATGAAAAATAAGAATATTCTTTTTATAATAATGTTTTCCCTCATTTCCTAATCAGTCTATTTATTATTACAATCATCTTATGTGGCCATTGCCTTGTATTTTCGTTTCCAAGTTGAAGCCTTGTAATCGTTCAAATTTGAATTATTGATTTTTTGTCAGATCAATTGCTGACAACATTAATTAAAATTGACTCCATATACGTTCAATGCAATAAATTCTCGACGATATGAAATTTAAATTTAATTTGAAAACAAATCGTTCATGAAATTCCTTTTCATATCGATAATTCAATCTGTCGGTTTTACGAATTTCAATATTTTTTACTTGGTGTTTCGATAGTAATTTTCTAGCAGTATAATCGTGTGGCACAACAAAAAGCAAATACTCGACTATTTTTTTTCTTCCAACTCCTTCTAACTATTTCTAACTGTATTTTCATTTATTATATTGATTAAAAAATCGAAGAAAAACAATGGAAAATTCATGTCCAAGACTTTTTTATATAAAAAAATCCCAACAGAATGAGGGAAATATCAACATCTATAGACTTCTATGAACGAATATCAATTAAAAAACTTAGAGGGAATTGGCGTCCAAAAGAATTCCTATGGAGTTCCAATAGTAATCCACTAGAATTTCTTAGAAAAAGCGTTAGCTGTTTCTATTGCATTCTTTATACGTGTGAGAGGGGAAAAAGTAACAATAAAGACGTCTTGAATTTTGAATCAGTTTTTAATCCAAATTTTGCAACCAACTCTTGGTTCTTTTTCCATTTGATCCATTATATGCCCATTATCTCGTGATTACTTCGTGACATTATTCAACTTTTCCAGTGGTAGAGTTATTAGCCTCCATCTCTGCAGCTATTTTTTGTATGGAAGTCATAATTTTCTTGAGTGCGTATATTGCTTCATTGATTTTTTTTCAGGGACTGAGAGTGTGCTCCCGCTCCCGCTCCACTCTTTGGCCAAAGAGTGCTCTTTCAAAGAGCGCTCTTGCAAAAAGTGAAAAGAAGAGTGAAATATCGGGAGCGCTCTTTCAAAGAGTAAAAAGAAGAGTGAAATGTCGGGAGCGCTCTTTCAAAGAGTGAAAAGAAGAGTGAAATATCGGGAGCGCTCTTTCAAAGAGTAAAAAGAAGAGTGAAATGTCGGGAGCGCTCTTTCAAAGAGTGAAAAGAAGAGTGAAATATCGGGAGCGCTCTTTCAAAGAGTGAAAAGAAGAGTGAAATGTCGGGATCGCTCTTGCACAGAGCAAAAGTAGGAGCGAAATGGCGCAAGAGCGCTCCCATCATTTCGCTTTCCATACATTTTTTTTTTATTACGCAATACACTTTTTAATTTGCAATTTATCGAGACCTAATTTTTGTCTTTTCACCAAAATCATTTGTTGGAAAAAACAAACATACACGATGCCCCAAATAGGGAAAAAATGAATGTTAGAGTACATATTTCCCGTTATTTGTGCTCATTATTCAGTGAGATGTTGACTCTTAGTTGCCAAACAATTTTTGTTATCAACAAAAGTGGTAAGTGTTATTTCATTCGAAATTATATAATTAAAAAAATATGCATTTATCGGAAAATATGAGAATCACTAAATGAGACTTTTTGAGGGGACTTATTGCAGAAAAATGGACAAAGCGAACAGAGATTGATAACTATTCACTTCGTTCTAAGAACAAATTAGTCTGTTTGGAAAGGAAATGATTAAGCGTTGTGATGATTTAGAAAACATTTAGTCTATAAAATATATTTTCCGTGACTTTCCATAATTTTTTCGTTCATCGTTGCCGATTATTTTTCCAACAAATACTTTTTGAATGAAAATGGTATATTGTGCACCTAGGGCGGAAAGTCATGTTTTCCCGCCCGGGGTGCACATACGATTTTTCCGTACATCTGCGAAGGGAAGTTGGTATTTTGCTTCCTGAGGAGCGGGAGGAAAGCGAGTACTTTCCGCCCGAGGGTGGAAAGTTGCTCCCGAAGGTAGAAAGTACTGAATTTCCGCCCTTGGTCGGAAAGTAATCAGTACTTTCTGCCCAAGGGAGCAACTTTCCACTTTAGGGCGGAAAGTGCTCACTTTCCTCCCGCTCATCAGAGAGGAAAGTAACAACTTTCCGTGCAGGTGCGGGGAAAATGCTATTTACGGTTCTGTCAAAGGTTCATAACTAAGGACGTCTGTATTTTATGGGAAAATGCTGGAATAGTTTTCCAATGGGAAGAGGCGAATTGTCTTGGAAAATGACATCGATTTCAGAAAAATGAATAATTGCTGATATTTTATTCTCAACAAATTATATTTAATTGTTTTCAACAATGGTACAGGCACCCTAAAAATTTAGAAAAAATATATTCAATAGACTAAGATTGGATCGACTTCCGCTAATTGTTTTTTTTTTTTCATTTTGCGACTAAGTTTCAGTCAGTGTCACCTCTGCGCAATTGTTGAACAATTGAATATTTCCGAAAAGTACCGGCAAAATGAAACAAAACGAAAAAAATAAAGCTCATTTGAATTATAGTCTATAAGATATATTCTTTGAGGATTTTTTTTGTATGATGATCAATTTTTCCGAACTGGATTCCGTTTTCTTTTATAATATGCCTTTTCCCCTCAAAGGACTATTCTTGCGTTTATTTACTAAAATGCATGTTTCTCAAGTTTTGAAATTTGGGGAATGGTAATCATCTTTTTGATTGATTAATGAATGATTGTTGAAGTACCGATCAGGAACAACGAGCAAAAAAATCACTGAAAATCAAGTAAACACAATTCCAACATGGATTTTTTGCAAGACTTTCTAAGTAGGAATCATGTTATTTTTCAACCATATGATTGGTTAATAAGAAAAAGTGGATTCATTTTTCTATATATAATTTACAGTTGAATAACGATTATGACTTTTGTAATAAACAAAAGAATTATCTAACGACTACGAGTAAATAGAATCATATGATTTATTGTTTGATACCACGTGTAATACAAGAATGATAGAAATCTACTGTCACATGTTTCTTTTCTCGTGAAATATATGATTCAAACTACATCAACTTTCTCCTTGGTCGGAAGTTACGAAATAATTATAAAATTAATCATAGTGGTCATCATTAGAGCCGGAAACTTCATTCTCTGAAAAGTCTGGTAACAAAGTTGGTAGGCAACGGTGTACTGCCTACGTGTGGCCGATGGATTGCCAGCGTATGTTGCCTAGCAACTTTGTTACCAGACTTTTTGGAGAAAGATGTCTCCGGCCCTAGTCATAACAATCATTATGGGGTAAAGCATGACAGTCACAATGGGAAAAACAGTAATAACGATGACACTAACAACTAAGATAAAAATTAACATTATTGGAATTTTCAAAAATCGGAAAAACGTACTGTACGCCTACAAATGGGAGAAAAGAGTCCCCCGTCAGTTTCAATTCTCTGAGTGATTGCCTCAGCAAAACTCATTCCAGATTCATTGGGAGTACTCGCGTTTGAAGATCCAGAGGATGGACTATTATATACCGTCATTAAAAAGAAGTAGTAATTGTCAGTTCATTTGAAATAATATATCTCTGAAAATGTGCGTTTGACAGGAAAAAGGCAAAGATATCATTTTGTTCGGAAAAAAAATCTAGTTACTCAGTAATTTTTCACTTTTTTTTTTGTTTTCTCAATAATGATGCAGTGACATATAAATTTTGAAAACAAAAAAATATGTTACAGACTAATGTCTGATTTCCACTAATGTTTCCGTTGGATTTCGACAATCAGTTTCAATTATTTGATAACAATTTGTAACTGTGGCAATCCAATACGATTGCACTTCAGCCAGTGATTAAACAATTAATTATTCTAGATTACTACTGGCGAAATTAACGGAGATATAGGGGAGATCGGTTGAATTAGAATCGGTAATATAAATTTCTTGCAAAATTCTCATGATTTGAAACAAAGACTAATTTGTTTATAGAAAGAAGTGGATGGTCATCAATTTTTTTAGACATAATTTAATTATCTAGAACAATTCGCAGATTCCTGTCACAAAACTATTCTTCTATTTGTTCCATAAAATGCATATTTTCTGAGTTATGAAAGTGAAAAAAAACAGTCATTACCAATTTTGTATTAACTCAATCGTTGCTGACAAACTAACTGAAAAAGTTACTAAAAGCCAAGGAACATTTGTTCCCTAATATATGTTGCTTTCTAAATGTTCACAGAGGAAAATGATTCTCTTTTACAAAAATAATTTGATGATAAAAAAAAGTGAAATGTCACCAGTCTTTCATCTCACTCGGATTTTTTCCCTAAAATAGGTCATATTCAATAAAAAAAACTATTCTAGACTTTTTACTACGAAATACATATTGTCTGGGTTATAAAATTTGGAATAGAATGATAATTCGCACTTTTTCTATGAGAACAAAAAAAAATCATTGTTAACAACGGACAGTTAAAGGCCTTAAGAAAATTTCTTATGCACGGGAAATAGGTATTATGACATTGTCACATCCGTCGAAATATTTTGATTTCAGTTTTTCGTTAAACAAATTATTAATTTTTTTTTCTCAAGTAACTAAATATTACTTTCCCTCGCGCCGGGTTTATTTTATTGAAAAGTAGTTAACATTTTCCAAGCGGATTTTTCTCCGAAAAATCCGTCGTAAAAATAGTAGACTTGGGTCAGGGTTTTGTCGTGCTGAAGGCATTCTCAAGTGCACGCCCAGTCTATCTCTCTCATTTACTTTTGTCTCTCAATTTTCCGACGTGACTTGTACAATGAACAAGAGTATTGGGGAATTCAAAGTGTCCCTTATCTTAGCGTGGCGTCTGTTTTCTTTCAAGGCCCAGACCCTCGTAAAACCGAATTTGAGTTTCCGTCCCCTTGTAAATTTTATGGGGGTTCTATGAGTTTCTCTTCGTAACGGGAAGTCATCAATTTATTTCGACAATTTTCAAATGTTTTTAAAAATATTCTTTCAATTTAATAATTTCGATGTAGAATAATGCAAATTTTACGACAATCATTTTGATATAAGATACTTTTCATTAGGACTATTCTAACTCATACTTTCGAATTATTTTTCAATTCGAAAGAATATTTCATCGAAATTTAATTCAATATCTCGTTACGAATTGAACCCTCTTCAATTCTTTTATAGGAAACTATTTCATTTATTTTTCTTTATTAGTTAGAATATTTTCCATTCACGGGTTAAATAAATTTTAAAACCCTCTCATTCATTTTCAATTTGAGAGAATGATACTTTCTTTATTGTCCTTTAGAAGATTAATTTAGAGGGATTTATTTTTGAGTTGAATTCGGAATTCAAACTCAAATAATTATTTTTCTTTTATTCTTTATAAACGAGAACGGCGTAATAAAGACAAATTAATTTAAAAATAAGTAATTTTAATTATTCCGAAATAATGTTCGGAAAGATAATCATGTTTAGGATTATTTAAATAATAATCCCTAGTTAATATTTTAAATTGTTTAATTTTATTTTTTTAAATAAATGAGATTGTAGAGGGAGAAAATGGGACCTCCCGAAACAATTCTCATTGGTAGTCGAGGGTTGGAAAAGTCCGCCCACACTCTCGACATCTCAATGTAGAGGGGTCGGAGTTAACCCTGAAACATTGAGAGCGGAGTGCAAGGAGGGGAAGATTCGGGCCCAAGGTCATCGACCATTGGTCCCCTAATTTTTCCCTCCATGTATCTGAGGACACACCCTCAGGCTGAGGGAACAAAGCTACTTGCGCGTCGTTTTGTTCCTCAGTTCCACCGTAACTCTTAAAGTTTATCACAAGTTTTTCAAGGCTTGTTTTTGGTCCTTCGTGACATTTTTTCTGTTTTTTTTATATATCAGTCCTTCGTGACAATTCTTTCGATTTTCATTTAGTCCTTCGAGACTTTTCCTTTGTAAATTTTGGTAACCGTCTGGTAACTGTCGAGTGTTAGGTTTATGTGAAATCATTGTGATTTTAAAAAACTAATTAGTTTACGCGGCAATAAGTTAAACAGTGAAATTTGTGTAACCATTGGATTTAGCAGAGATTCAACATTTGTAAGTCTCTCTCTCTTTCAAATTTTTTTTCAGTGTTTTTTTTTGTTTCTAAAATATAGACTCTCAGGAGTCATTTTTTAACTAAAATTGTGTTCGCATTTTTATTCTTTTATCCAGTGGGGTTTTTATACTTTGGGGGATATTCGAAATCGGTTTTAGTAATAATTCTAGCTAAAGTGACCTATCCGGTCTTGAACAGCTAATCGTATTAAAAGTTCATGTCATTTTGTTCATTTTTGACGTGACACCGTAATTAAATAAACAAGGTGGCCGAGGAATTCCAAGAAAATATGCATGATTTTTTTACAAGTTAATTGAAACATAACAAATGAAAATAACGAGAGATATATAAATGAATTTACTGTTAGAAANATTTTTGACGTGACAACATGTATAGTTTATGAAATTTCAACACTGGGTATCCCGTAGTTCTTTAACCAAACCAAATTGTTTATGGGAGAACAATATAAATAAGGACTTTTTCAACACTGGATTTTTTTTTTATTTAGATCCATGTTTTGTCAATAAAAAAGTGTTTCTGAAGTTTTTAGATACAATGCATATTTCCAGGGATATGGAATTATTTGAACAGTGCCTCTTCCGCAACTTCAAACTGTTAATTCACGAAAAAAAATGAAAAAGTTTTTTTTTTATTTTCTACAGTTCAAAAAAGATGTATTATTTATTAAAAGAAAAAAAGCTCTATATTATTATATTAATAAACGCACTCGAATTCTATTTTCATTTTCATTCTTGGCAAAAGAGCGCTCCCGACAGTTTTGCTTTGTGAACTGCCAACTGATTAGCTATATCCGTCGAATAGGTACTGATCCCTTCGAGTATGTCTGTTCCACCGGAAAGCAGAAAGAGGAGAAAGAAGTTAAAGAACAATCACCTTCGAAAAATTTCCATACCAAAAACTATAGTTTTTCGTTTAATAAGATGGCATAAAAAATCAATTGATTTCAATTTTTTTAGACAACTTATTCTATTAACGTCTTCTCTATATAAATTCTTCGTTCTTCTCTCATTCGAAAATTCGCACAAAAAAGCCTAAAAAAATTAAGACGAGGAATTTCTACAGACATTCTCAATAGAATGAGCTGTCTAGGAAAATCCACATGTATCGATTTTCTCTCATTCAATTTTTTCCATCTAACATTATACTGAAAAGAAAACGCTCGAAAAAATGGAAATTTCTCCATAGAATCTACGAAGTCAATAGAAGTTCCATAAAAAACCAATTGAATTTTCTAGACAATGATACAATGGGATACTATAGGAATGATGAGTTGATAAGAGGCCGGAGAGGAAATTATTTTATCAGAAATTATACAAGAGACGAACAGCACGGGTAAAACTGGCAATAATATCGAACTCTCTGATAGCACCCAAGGTTAACACCCTACACTTAAAAAAAGAATTCAGTGGTCCAGTATTGATAGAAACTAGGATTATTGGACAAATATTACTCCTTGAACCTTCAAATATCCAATTCCGATGCTTCCATTATATTTATTTTTCATGGAGAAATTTTAATTGAAAAAACGTTGTTCAAAACACGGCTGAACAAAGGAGTGTTGATGATAATGAATATAACAAAAAATAATTGATGCTTGGAAAAATACCGTCACAGCCTTCGGCCTCAATGAATTCTTGTGCAGCACAGTATCTCTTCTCACCTATAAACAAACGGAATCCGTTAACTTTCATCATAACTGTTAACATATTTTAATGAACGACGTATAGTTAATTAATCCCCCATTTTACGACTGATAATCTTCCAAAATAAAAACACAATTAAGTGAACGAATGCTTGCAGGACGTATCAGTAATTACATCTGACACCAGCTGATTGTATGGTTGAACTGAGGAGATTGTAGCCCTCAAATTTACGCCCACTTTTCCCAATCCCCACTACAATCCTTGTCTCCCACCTCTGATACCGAGGGATACAATCTCCTCAGTCCGACAATAATTGACGGATAGAAGAGAGAAACATGCATCAGGCGCAAACGCACCCTAATAGGGTTCCCGGCATTCACCACAATAGGTAGAGTTAACCAAATTTTAGTTTTAGTTAACCAAACAATAGGTAGAGTTAACCAAATTTTAGTTTTAGTTAACCAAACAAGATAATCGAGGACGATTAACCGCTTGTTGAGGCGGAGCTGACTCGAACCGCGGGGGGCAGGTATGAGGGTAAGAATTCGGTACAGTGGGGGTAACGCGACGCTTTTTCTCTCGGTCCAGTAGCCATCTGGCGCCCAGCGAGTCTCGACTGGTCACGATTTATTGAAGAACCGATCAAATTATTTATAGATGATTAGGGTTGCCGCGATAGACGAGAGAAACGAGACGGGACGAGAGAACTATGAGACTATACGATACGAGAGACCGATTTTATAGTTATCGCCAAATCGAGACGAGACGAGAGAGATGTCACGAGAGACGAGATGTCTCGACGAAAATGGGTGCAGTAAAGAAATGAAGAATTTTCAATCCAAATAAATCTCAACTAACTTTCTAGGACTATAGGAGACATGGAATCATTGTTCTAGATACTTTTTTCTACGTAAAACATGGCAAAATTTATTTTTCAAAACTGATTGGTGGAATGATTATTGGTCTCTTCTTAGATAAAAATGACAAATTTTCAAAGTCAAGGATCAAACATCACAAAAGTCATCCTGTGCGAATGTCAAAGATCACCAGGGTCATACTTTGCAAGAATCAAACATTGCAAGGATCATAACTTACAAGGGTCAAGGAATAGAGGCAGGCAATCTCAAGGATCAAATAACCATAGGGGCCAACCGGGAGGGGCAAGTTGGACGTTTACAAGGATGGAATAATCATAAATCTAGCGAAATAATGAGAGAGCTTTCAGGGTTGACCCTTATCCTGCTTGACTCTCTCGTTAGACCCTGATGATTTTCCTACCTGCCTCTCCTTGTTGACCCTGAGATCATTTGACCCTTGCAAGATTTCATCTTTGTAAGATATGATCCTGGTGACATTCGAGCCTCTCCAGGGAATTGCGATTGTACAGTCGTATCCTACGTGCCGTACTGACCGTTCACATTGTCTCAAAATGAAATTATTTTTCTTTTTTGGGAGAACTTATGAAAAAAAAACACGAGAATACGAGACGAGACGAGAATCCATCGGATTCGCGCCTGTCCAGACAAGACGAGAGAACAATTCGGTCTCTTATTGCGAGACGAGATGAGAGAGGCAAAATTCTCGTCTCGTCTTGTATCGCGGCAACCCTACAGATGATGTAAAACGTTGGGGGAAGTGGAAACTGTCGTGAGGAGAGGTCTTATGAAGTTCCGAGTAAGGGTTTAAAGAATTAAAAAAAATAAAACACATCAGTGGTTGTTTAGCAACAGTGGCTAGTTATCGAATTCTGCAATGATTTATTTTTTATTAGAGTGCTAGGACGGATGCCCAACGAGAGGTATTCGCCATGTAGTAGAGAACCTGGTGACGAACCTAGGCTATTGCCAGGGAATAATCTTCAAGAACATCACAGAACAGCAAGAGGAAATACGAAAGGGTTTGTCGGATATCACACGTTATACCGAAGAAACTCATGGTTGTTTCTTCGCACTTAATGTGTTCGACGCCAGCACTGATGATTTTGACGGAAATCTGGAAAATGATGTTGGTCTGATGACATCCGCGGATGAAATTAGAACGAAAAGAATACGACGTGAGTCTGTTATAAAATTCTCTTTTTTTACATTATACGCGTAAATATAAATTCAATCAAGAAACCTAGCGCTTCCTGTAAGGAATTCTATTGAATTCCTATTAGGATTCTATAAGAATCATCTTGAAGTTTTATTCGATCTCTATTAGAAAACTATATTTGTTTTTCTTACACCGATTTTGTAGAAGAGGATGCAAATTTACTGTGTCATTTTATTAAGCGATAGTTGATAAAAACAAAGTGCGCTGATTTTTCTCTTTGTATAGAAATCCTCAGGTGTAAAATTTCGAAGATTTTCTGCTGGATTCTTATTGATTTCTCATGATAACATCCAAGAAAATAACCTTATAAAATTTATGCCCAAGACATTTTATTTCATTATTTTATTAAAAGTCCTAATCAAATATATCTATCCAAAAACACAGAGAGAAGTTGCGGAAGTTTTCAATAGAATTCTTGCATAAAACGACTACAATTTTTCAATCGAATTCTAATGGAACTCCAATACAATTCTTATAGAGCCCTGATGACAATTCAATAAAATAGAGAATTCTAGAGAAAACAAAAAAAAATTATTCAATAAAAAAAAATCCAACGATTCTATCTTCAAATGGCTCATTATCATGATAGTTGGATCTCCATTGAACAGTAAGAAATATAATTAACATTTATCAGTTACATCGGACGTTGAACTTGATTTTATTTCATTATTAATCTGTATTCAATGGAGGGAATTTCCCTTCTCCGAATTTAATAACATGGAGATGGATATTAAAATTAATTAATTTGTATCATTTTCTTCGCAGTTTTCTCCACCGGCGATGCTTTTAGCGACGTCCTTCTGCATTTAGACTATATGAGTGAGGAACTGTGGACCCTCAACACCTTGTTGCACGACATTTTGTACGATCAAGAATGAGTTTTCAATCATTTACATGAAATGATCACTACATGTCGCCAGGTAGAAGCCGAGATGAAGAAGATCAGGGATTCTGTCCTTCATCCAGACGTGTCTACGATGTCTGGCTCAGCCATTGAGTCTATTTAAATGGGTGATGTGTGGTGTAAATGCTGGCTAACGAGTGATTGTCCAATGAAAATCTAGGCCTATGGATGTTATCTCCTATAACTTAGATTTTACAAATGCCTTGAAATCTTAAATTGAATTAATATATTTTTTTATGCGGAATAAATCAAAATACAGAAGAAACTTTGAGCTTTATACACATTTTTTGGTCCATTTGCAAGCCATGTGCAAAATATCAAGAATCCCAACTAAACAATAACAATGAGAACAATTTTTGAAATTGCTACTTTACACGCGGTTGAATGGGGTATCGGTAATTTTTGTGAATTTCCTACGTTATCGATAGATCAATAACATAGGAAAAGCACTAAAATTACCGAAGCCCCATTCAACTGCGTATAAAGTAGCAACTTCAAAAATTATTCCCATTGTTATTATTAAGTTGAGGGTCTTGAGATTTTGCACACGGCTTTCAAATGGATTGAATAATGTGTTCAGCACTTTTCATTGAATTTTCTACTTTTTTTTCTTAGTTATGGACCCCGCCATAATACCTTTCAAGATTTTCATACGTGAATTCCTTAGAGACAGCATCTTCTATTAATTTTTTTGTGCATGTAATGTATAGTAAAGAAGCAGAGAATTTGGAGAAAGAGTTAGGTCGTATCCTTTGTTCTCTGAGGTTTTTGAACATTTTTCGCTTTATTGGTTATTATTTTAGCAAATTATTGCATGTCGATTTTCCCAAACAGTTTATTCTACTGAAAATTTCTATAAAAATTTCTATTCTCTAATTTTTTAGATTTTCCATTTGAATTCTTCAGTGAGGAAAGAACGGAAATTGAAGACCTCCCATCGAAAATATATCGATTTAATGAGTTGGGTAAACATTAAAATCAATTGATTATTTCTATGTCATCTTATAGAATTTCAAAGCTAATGCACTCATTTCTCGGGCGGAAATTTTCGTAGGTGATGCGTAACAATTACGTCAAATGTTAATTTTTTTTTTCCTTTCTGTTTATCGGTGTAACAACAATACTCTGACCGATCAGTGATTCTTTTGCGAATATTGTTGATCAGTAATCAGTGCAAAAAGTAAAACTGCTTCCGATAAGGACTGGTGGAAAATTAATCGATTATGGATTGTGGACACATGAAAAAATGAGGCAATACGTAATCACCCAAAGAACTAACGAAGGATTGTTTCTGCAAAATCATTATTAAAAATGGATTAAAAATTCGATGTCTCTTTTACTGATTTTACCCTCTCTCAATCATAGAATAGATTATATAAAATATTTCCCAAAAAATTATCGAGTATTTTTAATATTGTCACTCACGATCAGACATCTTCAAAATTACTCGTAGAATTGCATGTAAAAAATATTGAAATTCGCAAAAACCACAAATTGAAATGAAATTTTAAATAATCTTCAATTTTTGATTTTCAGATTGAAGCGAATTATTGAATTTTTTGATATCGTATGAATTTATTTGAATGAAATTTTCAATTGTCACAATGAGTTTGAAAATTCAAGCTGCAAGGGAAATATCAATAATCGCCTCATATTTTACAACAACGAGAATTGCAATAACGTTGTAACGAAAATACCAGAAATAAGTTGGCAGTGTTATAATTAATTAATTCATGATTCATAATTCATTCATCAGAATTGAATCTCTAATCAGTTTTAATCGAATACAGTTACTTTCGTACAATTTGTTTTATACACTTGTATAATTTAATTTTAAATATAACAAGTTGATAGTAGCTGATGATCGGAGTAGAATCAATCCACGATCTACCATGATTTAATTTCCCATTCGACTTACTCGGTTCCATATCTGTAAAAAAATAATTAACATTAGTAAATATTTCCTTGGCCAATATGAGACACTGATACTTTCGTCTATTAAAAATTTAATTGTAGTAATGTTCAATTTCCTTAACAAAAGGTAAATTTCATGAATGATCTGATGCCAGAAATGGAATCCAAATTCAAAAATATTCAAAAGTATTTCTTTTTCCAATGTCTGAATGCTTAAGATGACAAATTTTATAATAAATCAGTAAGAAACTAAAAATTAGCTGGTCTCCGAATTTTCAATTAATTTCCAATCAAAAACGTAATTTTATGTATGTGAAAATTGAGAAATAAAATCTTACATTGGATTGGAGTAGAGATGAGAAAAATA
Organism: Diachasma alloeum; assembly: GCF_001412515.2. Classification (NCBI taxonomy): domain Eukaryota; kingdom Metazoa; phylum Arthropoda; class Insecta; order Hymenoptera; family Braconidae; genus Diachasma; species Diachasma alloeum. Next base: position 13,484 of record NW_021682194.1, on the reverse strand, counting down.
TATTGTTAATTTTCGGTTCAAATTTGGCGTTATCGATCTCCCCTGAATTTATTTATCGCATTAAAATTGAGTCCACTATTGGATTAAATTCATCCACAGTCTTTCTCACAATCAGTAGATTCTGTCTCGTCGAACCTGTAAAATAAAATAGCATTTTCATTTTACACTTTACAATTAATTATAAAATAAAATTAATGAGGGATTTATCCCCGGAACGAGTGAGTTTAAGAGGAAGTTTGAGGGGAACTTTTTTGCAACTAAAAAAATGTCCAATTTGGAATTATTTTCGACATTTTCACTTATCATCACTCATTATCAAGATAATTTTACAATTGACAAATTACCTTTTTTTGCTGCTCCGAAATGGCGGTTCATTTTATATTTGTTTTTTTTCCAATGATTTTTTTTTTGCAAAATATAATTTATTTTTTCCTTCGTCGTCTCATCTTTTTTTTATATCCTCTCGCAGTAAAAAAAATGCAATTTTCTCATTCACAGCAAATCAATTGTTTACTTTTATTATCATTATTGAGGTTAACACTGATGTCGTTGAAATTGAGTATTGAAAATCCGCCCGATTCACTTGTTTCCTCCCCATGGGGAGTGCACTCCTACGTCATTGCTGAAGCATGAACTGAAATTACAAAGGCACGAACCCACCCATTCATTTCTGGCCTATACTCCATGCAACACTGCTTTCCGTAAACAATTTCAGTTCAGTTACGAACTTTAGTTGACGAGTGTACAGTCGTCAAATTAAGTTCTGGGGGGCTATTCTCAAGAAAAAGCCGCTTTTTCCAGATCCGATCAATTAGACCCTCATGTATAGATTGTGACGGAATTTTCGAGAATTCCGCCACCTGTACACAACTTAGTCGTAGAATTAAGTAAATCGTAAGAGTGAGTAGGTAAGTGTGAATTTATTTTGATCTTTTCGGAGAGAGAGTCGCGATTCCTTTAACCCCAAAGTTAGCACCCCTACCGAAGGGCGATGCAACACCCCGAAAATCATGACATTGAAGCGCGCGAGCCCCAGGAATTTCCCTGTGACGCTACGACGCTCTTGACGGAGGACGGACTCGAATATGGGGCAAAATGGTACTCTTAAGTGACATTTGCATACTTGAGTCCCTCGCCCATTAATCGTCATTTATCATTCTGAGGAGATTCGCCGAGATCATCGCATCGGAATTGATATAGCCTTCGGATCCTCCAGCAATCCAGTTTCTGGACGATGCGGAGAGATCGTTGGCCCGGACCCCCCATTCCCGTCGCGATAACCTCTCTCTCAAGGTCAATTCACGTACTCTCAGTCTCGGGAATTTAATCGAAATTAAGTTTGTTGAATTTAATTGAAATTAATTTATTTTATTTATGAAGAATAGAAATTCTATTGGAGTTGAAGTATTATTGAGAAATTGAATAAATCGCGGAGTAAATTTAANTCGCCGAGATCATCGCATCGGAATTGATATAGCCTTCGGATCCTCCAGCAATCCAGTTTCTGGACGATGCGGAGAGATCGTTGGCCCGGACCCCCCATTCCCGTCGCGATAACCTCTCTCTCAAGGTCAATTCACGTACTCTCAGTCTCGGGAATTTAATCGAAATTAAGTTTGTTGAATTTAATTGAAATTAATTTATTTTATTTATGAAGAATAGAAATTCTATTGGAGTTGAAGTATTATTGAGAAATTGAATAAATCGCGGAGTAAATTTAACAGTAACTCTCTCATCCCCTATTTAATTAACTTTCTGATTCTTCCTTTTGATTTTTCTGTATCTTTTGGTAAATTCGCGACATCCTTCCTAAGACCGAGCGACCGATCCTACCCCGCTCTCCGAATACCTCCGAGCTAGTCGAGCTAATTCCGCAACCTCTCCCTTGATCTCCCCAATTATGGCTAAGTTTTCGTATGGTTCTTTTTAATGCGGTTCGTTGACACCGCTGGAACAAAGTCAGCTGGCGCCCGACATTTTTCTCGTTTTCCCGTTTATTTCGTTTATTCGGTTTTCGAGGATTTTCGTGGGGACATCGAGGAGCAGAGGCCGAAGGTGACAACACTCCGGCTGTTTTGAGTTTCGCATCGAGTTATGGATAAGTCTACGGTTTATATTTTAAGTTTTGAAGTTCACGTTGGTTACTGCCGTCACAATTGGCGCCCGACGTGGGGCCCATCCTCAAAAGGAGTCGCCAAAATCATCAGGATCATCAAGAGCTGAGACGAACAAGAAAAAAAAAAAATTAATAAAATTCTTGCTGAGAGACATGGAATTTTGGAATTGACGGGAATAATAATTCTCTCAATTTTATTCCTTCCCCGCTGGAATTTATTCTTCATCGATTTTATTCTCCACAGATTTGGAACCAAGGGAATTAGGCAGTTTACCGAGTGCGAAGGCGATAGCCCGGCGCACAGGTAAACAACATCAGCCTTGACGAGATACCAACGAGGTGACATCACGCTTTACACTCTCGCAGCGGAAATACTCGCTCGAGTGTAAAGAAAATTTGGATGGTGGGAGAGATGGGCCGAGCAAAGCAGTGACGTAGTATTTGCTCCCCTCTCCCGCCATTTAGGGACCAGAAAAGTAGGGAAAACTCCCCCGCGAAATGCTAGGTCAGCAACCGACGCCGCGAACGGAGTCACTTGCGATCCAACCATTAGCCGGAGTGCTTCTTCAGCACCCAGCTCCCCTAGCAGCATTCAGCGGACTTCCCTCAGGTCAACCACGTGCCGTTTATCCCGGATAATGGACCGAAGTAACCTATTCTACAGCAGTACTAATTAATTGTGTGATAATTCGAGTGTAAAAGTGAATATTGAGTGAAAGGTGATAACAGTGCACGTGATATAGGCCCTTCTAGGAGGGAGGCGTCTATACGCAGTGCACGTGCACATAGTTGCACTCACATTTCACTCATCTCGAGACTAAAAACTCACACGTTTCTTCTAAAAAGTCGCTCCTTATTACAAGCGAAGCGAATGAGAGAAGAAATCCAGTGGATCTTATTCGGAATAGAATTATTCGATCGGGTGGCATGAATCACTACGACCACGTGCTAAGTGAGGTTAAGCCGCACATTCCTTTCTTGGAGTACGAGAACTGCGACAGCTTACAAGTATTCTTACCGGCGAGGACCAACTTCTAAGAATCGAGACTCTCTACCGGTGAATGCGTGTTCCGGACATTACCACGAAAATTAAATAGTTATCGGAGACGCCAAAACGAAACTACGCACACCTGGTGCTCTCCACGAGGAAATCAGTATCACCAATTGCTCCTTCAACGCTAAGGTGAAGTGGAAGCGGCCATGGGTGACGACCCATCAAAGATAGACATCAAGAAGAGCGGAAAGAGGGACAAGAAGGAGACAGACCCGGCGGAGGCACAGTCACGTGATCCCCTCCAGGGGACTGACCCTTCGGTCGCCTCTGGTTCAACTACGAACCCCCTTTCGGACCCTGACGCCATAACGTCTGCTCCAGACGCAGAGGTTCCTGATACCCGAGGAGGCGAGACCCTAGTGGAAGAAAAGGCCCACAGAGAAGCGGAGGAATCGCTCCACGAGCATCAGGGGACCCAGACGGATCCCGCACAAACCCGCCTGAAGGTCCCAGCCCCGAGAAAAGCCCGTGTGAGACGCACCCCCAAGGTCGTGGTAGAAGACGTCAGTGATAAGGAATCACTGGGCATCGGCTCCCATGTCTCCACATATGCCACCGATAGTGACGCTTCGTCGAGAAGCAGCGTGAGCACGCGTCGAAAAGTGATCGTCGCCGACGCAGTGATACACCAGGACGCCGAAGATGGAACTCAGGGCAGAGGTCAAACCCCTCCTCAGGGAGTGGCATCTTCAGCTAACGCTGGAAGTAGAGGAGGCCACGCTAGGACGTCACCAGAGGCGCCAGCTCCCGGAGGGGACGCTGAAAGGCAGCCCGGACGCCGTCCTACATCCAACGTGCACCCCAGGGAAGCATTGAACCTGGATGACTATGCACGTGACCCCAGAGTTCTGCAGTACATCGCGAACCTGCCAGAGAATGGAGATCGCAATGCAGATGGTAGGGAGCCACGCTACCAGCAACCCCAGCCACATCAGGACGCTCCTACTCAAGTGCTCCCGAGGAATCCTCGCCGAGAGCACCGGGGGGACGAGCCTGACCCTCAATGAGAAGAGCTAGACGATTGTCTCCTGGATGAGGAGGTTCTCCAGGGAAATGGCAAACCAGTTTCGGCCGCAGCCACGTTTAATGCGATGCGCAAGTGGGACCTGAGCTTCAAAGGGCTCAAAGGCGAAGACGTTGAGGATTTCATCAATCGGATTGAGGAGGGGCTCAACATGCTCCTCATCTTGGAGCAGAACTTGATCAATGGGTTGCCGTTCTGCTTCGCGGGACCAGCGCTCATCTGGTACCGTGGGAAATTCAAGTACTTCAGGACTCGGCCGATGGTACGCCAGTCCTTACGTGTCCGCTTCGCCAGCCCCAACTACCAGATTGTCCTGCGTCGAGAGATCTCCGAGCGCACTCAGGGAGAGTACGAGAGCATCGGAGAATACTTTGGCTGCATGAGCGGCCTCTTCTCTCGGACGGAGCCTATGTGGTCTGAGTGGGAACAAATTCAGAATGCCCACGAGAACATGCTGCCTCGGTACAGCAGCGTGATCCCCCTATATGAGGGAATGACTATGGCCCAGCTCGAGATGGCGGCCCTACGTCACGAGAGGTTGCCGGAAGGAGCCAATCGCAGAAGACCTCCACCGAGACCCGAGGAGTCGATGTGCCCTAGCTATGCCTACAAGAGCAAGTCGACGGGGCGGGACAGAAAAACGTTCTCGAGTCGGAGAGTCAGCTTCAGGGCCCTCAACCTCTACGATGACGGGGACGAGGCTGAAGAGGACCCCAGGGACGACATCCAGACAGAGGGCAGTCTTTCCGACGCAGAGGAAGGCCTGGCCGCAGCTAGAGCCTTCCGCCCGAGGTCAAATACTCGAGGCACAGGTTCAGGAGCTTCCCCTCGGGGATCTCGTTCACATGATCGCCCACGAGGATCAGCTCCATGAGTAGTGAGGGAAAGGGTTGAACCAGCTCCTGCTAGAGCAGTACGAGCGGAACCCCTCCAAGAGCTACCCACTGAGGCCATCGAACAGCTGGAGGAGGAAGACGAGGCAGAAGACCCCCTGTACGGATTACAGGTAGGAGAGCTCTTCTGCTGGAACTGCAAGAAGAATGGACATCGTCATCGAGCCTGTCCAGAGCCGAGGAGAATTTTCTGCTACAAATGTGGATTCTCCGGCTCCACCTCGAAGACATGTCCACACTGCACCGCGGGAAACGCCCAGTGAAACCTGTCCCACCGGTCAGAGTTTCCCCCGGACCAAGAAAACCGGTGTTAAAGCCAGTGACGACCAAGCGCGCTCACTGCGCCCTTTGTGAAATCGAGAGTCGAAGGCCTACGAGTGAAAGTTTCCTAGAGAGCTCAGTGCCTGCACCCTTTGTGCCCTCCTCGACAGAGGACGAGCTATCGGAGATGCAGGATATGTCGCAGCTTGGAACTAACTCGGAAGATTTGATAGCCCCAGAGACTGTTAACCCCGAGAACGAGCCTGATATCCTCTTAGGAGCTACGAAGGACATGAATGCTATCTCTTTCTACGTGGATATTGAGATATGTGGAGAGACAGTACGGGCTCTGATCGACTCAGGAGCAACGTCGACGTTCGTGGGGGCCAGAGTCATCGAAATACCCCACGAGGCGAGAGTACCTCTCGAAAAGGTACCCCCTCGTCGAATAATTTTCGGTGCAAAACAAACAAAATACGTAGACAAGATTGCCCATTTTAACGGAAGGTTGAACAGCCAGGAAAAGGAATATTCTGCGTACTTACTTCCATCATTGACGAAGGATTTAGTGCTTGGCATGAACTTCCTAGGTCGTGCGCAATCGTAGTAGATTTCTTCGGAGAGTGCTGGTGGTACCGAGAGAACCCCGAAGAGACCTACGCATTCGCACCAATCATCAATAACAGCCAAATCATCATGTGCAGTGGATTGAGAGTGTTGGAGGACAATGAGACTCAACGTCTTCAGGATCTCCTGGATAGGACGATCCCTCCAGCACCCACTGGCACCTTCGGAGTCACTCCCCTCACTTTACATCACATTGACTTCGGAGAGAGTGCACCCATAAGGCAAAAGCCTTATCATGTGACACCAAAACTCCGTGACGCAATGTGGAAGGAGGTGGACACCATGTTGGAAGCAGGGATCATCGAACCATCGAAAAGCGACTGGTCCAGCCCTGTTGTGATGGTGGGAAGTATCGCTTCTGCATCGACTTCAGGAAGGTGAATGCGGTCACAAAGCGAGATGCTTACCCCATCCCCAACATGACTGGCATCCTAGATGAGCTGAGGCAAGCTCATTACATCACCACCCTCGATCTGAGCCAAGCATATTTTCAAATTGAGCTCGACGAGGCATCAAGGGAGATTACCGCCTTCGTAGTACCAGGTCGTGGGCTGTTCCAGTTTAAGCGCATGCCCTATGGCCTCACGAATGCGCCTGCAACATTCCAACGACTATTGGATAAGATTGTTGGTATTTCTCTACACCCCAGTGTGTACGTATACCTGGATGACATTATCATCATCTCCAGGACCTTTGACGAGCACCTGAGAATGCTTGAGGAGGTCCTACGGAGACTGAAGGATGCACAACTCGTAATCAACCGGGAGAAAAGCGAGTTTTGTTGCTCCCAGGTGAAGTATCTTGGATTTCTGGTGAACAGTGCGGGATTGCAGATCGATCCCGAAAAGGTTGAAGCGGTCTTGCAATACCCTGCACCCCAGAATCTCAAGCAATTACGCCGTTTTCTAGGAATGGCTTCGTGGTACCGTCGTTTCATCCCAGATTTTGCAACTATCGCTGAACCTCCGACGAGATTAACGAAGAAAAGCCAAGCCTGGGAATGGATGGAGGAGCAAGGCCAGAGCTTTGGCTACTTTGAAGAGACATCTCACCTCATCCCCGACGCTCGCCTACCCAGACTTCTCCCAGCCATTCTCCTTCCAAACAGACGCAAGCAGCGTAGGTATAGGGGCAGTGCTCACCCAGGAAATTGATGGGGAAGAGCGTGTCATATCCTACGCTAGTCGTGCTCTAACAGAGGCTGAGAAAAATTATACGGTAACAGAACAGGAATGTTTGGCTGTGATTTGGGCCATCGGGAAGTTCCGCTGTTACTTGGAAGGCTACTCATTCACGGTAATCACCGACCATACTAGCCTCCGATGGCTACACAACCTGAGGAATCCAACTGGTCGTCTCGCCAGATGGGCGCTGGGCCTGCTGGAGTACGACTACCAGATCATCCATAGGAAAGGAGCATTACACCACGTCCCAGATGCTCTATCAAGACCACTAGAGGGCTCAATTGCCCCTGATGAGGAGACGATACAACGGATGCAAGAGACAACCGATAAATGGTACACTCGTCGGTTTCGAGATGTTCAACAGGCTCCCGATAGGTTCCCCGATTGGAAAATCGAGGGAGAGCTGCTGTACACCCACCGACCGAGAGTATTTATATCAGCAGAGTTGGAAGACGTGGATGCCTGGAAGCTAGTGCTCCCAAAAGAGCTCCGAACTATTGCAGTTCGTGAGGCTCATGATGCACCTCAGGCTGGCCATCTTGGAGTTGACAAGACATATTGTCGTGTCTCCCTCAAGTACTATTGGCCCACCATGCTAAAGGACATCGTGACCTTCATAGCACACTGCGACACGTGCCAACGCTGCAAGGTGGAGCAGAGAGCTCCTGCAGGGTTGATGGGACGTCGGGTCATCGCTGAACCCTGGACGACCATCGCCGCAGACATCATGGGTCCAATTACTCCTAGTAAATCTGGATCAAAATATATTCTCATGGTCCAGGATCTTTTCACCAAGTGGATAGAGGTTTTTCCGCTACGAAGTGCAACGGGAAGAAAGATCAGGGAAGTCATCGAACGAGATGTGATCACCAGATGGGGAACACCACGCTTTTTCTACTCAGACAACGGCCTAGAGTTCGTAAATAAGGACATAAAGGCCCTAGCGAAGGAAACAGGAATGACCCTACAGAATACTCCACCCTATCACCCCCAGGGTAATCCAGTGGAAAGGGTCAACAGAGTGCTGAAGATGATGCTGAGAGCCTTCACGGATGATGATCAGCGCGAGTGGGATCGTCATCTCCACGAGTTTCGCTTCGCTTACAACACCGCAGTTCATAGCCCTCTAAAAGCATCTCCGGCTTTCGCAAATTTTGGGAGAGAACCTCAAATTTCAGCATCACTGAGACGAGAGTTAGAGGGAGAAATAGCGCCCATCCCATGCGACCCCCAGGAATGGGTTGAGTGCATGAAGAGATTGGAGACGCTACGAAAAGTCTTTAAACATGTCCTGAGGGAAGCCCAGGACAGGCAGGCCCACTACTACAACCTACGACATCGAAGAAGAGAATTCGAAATTGGAGAGTTAGGGCTCCGAAGGACGCACACTCTTTCCAATGCAGCCAAGAGGTTCTCAGCAGCTTTCGCAAGGCCCTTCGATGGCCCGTATGTGATCGAGAAAAAATTGTCGAGCACGCGATATGAGCTGGTAGATCTGGGTGGACGGAAAAAGGGAGTTTCGTCGATTCAAGACTTGAAACCCTATACTCCCCCTCTGGAACAAGAGTAGTAACATCCAAAGAAACCCCTACACCTTGTTCCTCTAACCTACCTCTTCTTCACCCCTAATATTTAAGTATAACTCGTTCCTCATTTTGTTTAAATTATTTTGGAATTGATTGTAGGGTGATAAGTAGCTGCCTAGGGAGGCGCCGAAGGAGAAAAAGAAGAAGAGATGGGTCAAGGACAAGAGAAAGGACACCGGGGAAGTAGAGGTAAAGACCCGGCCAACCCTGCTGGAGGATCCCAGACGAGTTCCCGAACATCCGCCAAGTCAACTCCTCGAGGAAGACCCTGAACCCCAAGTGGTCTTGGTTGTTCAAGAAGATGCGACAGAGAAGTCAGCACTCTTCAACACCGAGAAAACTCAGGAGGCCACCCACAAAATCATTCTCAATCCCCTCGAGATCATGGAGACTGACGCCCCAACATCTGATTCCCTGGATGACCTGGGGAAGTATTCAGGTGAGCAGGATAAGCCTAGCTCCCTGATGACACCTCCAACCACTCCAGTGGCCCCAGGGACCCCAAAAGGAGATGAGAGTAGCTCACAAGGGCAAAATCAACTTCTGGAGGGGGAAAGTGGGAAAGTCCCAGCAAACGAACAACAGTCTAGCCCCATGTAGATTCAGGAAGAGGATAGAGGGATAGCTGCAGGTGAGCAGGTCACATCTAGCCCCCTGTCAGCCCCATCTATAATCCCAGGTGAGCGGAGTGAAGCCAGCTCCCTGGACAACTCTAACCATGAGCAAACTGGTGAGAAGGACTTGACATCTGGCGAGTCAACATCATCGAGCTCCCAGTACTCCTCCGCGGAGACCGTCCAGGATACCATTCCCAGTGACCCTCAACCCCGAGACCAAGCCACAAGTTCCCCACGTCCAAGGGGCCGACACATCAAAGCGTCCAGAAGGTCTCCATCGAAGCAGCCCCGGGAGCTGGACTCCTCGGTGTGGCGCAAGTTGGAGCCCTACAAGGACTCCCTGTGGAGGCTCGACAGGAAGCTACCAGGACTCATTCGGGCTCTGAAAGGCACCTTGCGCCTGGCTACTGGCAGGACTAGAGTGCCTCAATTCCCGGAGCCTAGCACCAGTGGCAGCTCGAGCAGCAGTAGCTCGAGCTCCAGCAGCAGTAGCAGCAGTGAAGACAGCTCCTCCGACAACTCTACTACATCACGCTCACCGAGGCGGGACCGGGAAAACTCAGCAGGCTCCCGGGGGAAGAAGTTGGAGTGTGAGCATCGTGCTAGCGCCCAGATAGCGGAAGCCCAGCCCATTAAAAAGGGAGAAGAGACCCCAACGACAGAAGTCGCCTCATCTCAACCGGCCCCGCGCCTCCGAGATGTTCGGCGACCGAAACAGCCAGAAGGACGCCCAGAAATCCAGGTCTCAATCCCTCTTAACCGCCTACACACAATGACGTTGAGTGAGTTCAAGCCCCCGAACTCCTCGACCCCAGAGGTCGACTCAAACTCCGACCTCCTCCTGATGGACGTGACGGAGGATGACCTCCAGCTGGAGGTACTCACCGGAGCGTCCAGTAGTGGAGGGGCACCCCCGAAGCCGGTAGCACCCCCAGCTCATCAAAACCCGGGACCCGCAGCGTCCACGGGAGCCATCAGGAAACCCAAGACCTTGGCGGACTCCACGACCGCCACGATAGGATCCTCAGCTGAGAGAGCCACCCCCGGGGTAGTACCGCCTCTCTGGCCCTCACCTAACCATCCGCTTTCCACCTCCTGGGCCGATCAAGTGGAGGAGGAGATGAGGTGGCGAGAGGTTCGAGCGACCCACCGGAGGGAGAGTCAGGCGACCCGACCAGATCGCCCTCACCCCTTATACCTTCTATACTCCTCACCCCTAGATGACTGGGACAACGAGGAGATACTCAGCACCGAAGCTCCAGGGAAGAGGAAGAGACCCACAAGGAGGGGAGGCAGGCAGAAGCGAATCGAGGCAGCTATCGCACGCCAAGCCGCAGCCGCCGCCGCCTCAACGGCCGGTGCACCAACTGGGCAGAGTGCTCCTACCCTACAGGCAGCACCCCCACAGGTAGCACCCCCTCAGGTAATGCAACCACCCCCAAAAATCTCAGCAGGACCTCCACCACCCATGCCTGAACCTCAGTGGGACATGCATTGTGCAGCCCTGAGTAAAGGAAGAGGCAGGGGAAGGCTGCAGTACCGACACATGGCACACACCAACCGCAGTCCCTCGCCCCTCGGAGGCGAATGGAGAATAGTCCCTGCTTCCCAATCGAAGGACCCTCAGCGTACCTCATGGAGGGCGAAACTCGAGAGACCTCGCCAGGAACCCTCTCAGGCTCGTCGATCCCCACGTCGACGATCCCCCGAGAGACCGACCCAGAGAACTCGGCCAACATCTCCACGACCTCGACGAGATCCTTCGCCAAGGCGAAGGCATTCCCCGTCGAGGCGAC
>NW_021682194.1:0-139 GCF_001412515.2 Diachasma alloeum | reverse complement strand
CTCCGGCTGTTTTGAGTTTCGCATCGAGTTATGGATAAGTCTACAGTTTATATTTTAAGTTTTGAGGTTCACGTTGGTTAGTGCCGTCACAAGATATTCCAAATTTTTATTTTTTTCCTCATTGAAGTAGTTTTGAAGA
>NW_021682193.1:974-1113 GCF_001412515.2 Diachasma alloeum | reverse complement strand
TCTCTCTCTCTCTGTCTCTCTCTCTCTCTGTCTCTGTCTCTCTCTATCTGTCTCTCTGTCTCTCTCTCTCTCTCTCTGGCTTTCTCTCTCTCTCTCTCTCTCTGTCTCTCTCTCTGTCCCTCTCTCCCTGTCTCTCTCT
>NW_021682193.1:0-676 GCF_001412515.2 Diachasma alloeum | reverse complement strand
CTCTCTCTCTCTCTCTCTCTCTCTCTCTCTCTCTCTCTCTCTCTCTCTCTCTCTCTCTCTCTCTCTCTCTCTCTCTCTCTCTCTCTGTCTCTCTCTGTCTCTCTCTGCCTCTCTCCCTGTCTGTCTCTCTCTCTCTGTCTCTCTCTCTCTGTCTCTCTTTCTCTCTGTCTCTCTCTCTCTCTCTCTCTCTCTCTCTCTCGCTCTCTCTCTCTCTCTCTCTCTCTCTCTCTCTGTCTCTCTCTGTCTCTCTCTCTCTCTCTGACTCTCTCTCTCTCTCTCTCTGTCTCTCTCTGTCTCTCTCTCTCTCTCTGACTCTCTCTCTCTCTCTCTCTGTCTCTCTCTGTCTCTCTCTCTCTCTCTGACTCTCTCTCTCTCTCTCTCTGTCTCTCTCTGTCTCTCTCTCTCTCTCTGACTCTCTCTCTCTCTCTCTCTGTCTCTCTCTGTCTCTCTCTCTCTCTCTGACTCTCTCTCTCTCTCTCTCTGTCTCTCTCTGTCTCTCTCTCTCTCTCTGACTCTCTCTCTCTCTCTCTCTGTCTCTCTCTGTCTCTCTCTCTCTCTCTGACTCTCTCTCTCTCTCTCTCTGTCTCTCTCTGTCTTTCTCTGTCCCTCTTTGTCTCTCTCTGTCCTTTCCTGTCTCTCTCTGTCTCTCTCTGTCTCTCTCTGTCTCTCTCTGTCT
>NW_021682192.1:1424-1537 GCF_001412515.2 Diachasma alloeum | reverse complement strand
AGAGAGAGAGACAGAGAGAGACAGAGAGAGAGAGAGACAGAGAGAGAAATTTTTTTTATTTTATTTTTTTTATTTATAGAGGTTTAAAAAAATACTTTTTACGTACGCACATG
>NW_021682192.1:0-1308 GCF_001412515.2 Diachasma alloeum | reverse complement strand
AAAAAATACTTTTTACGTACGCACTTGGGTCCGGGATGAAGATTCCCGGAGTGCAGTGTCGGGATTGGTCAGGTCTTGTGTTGGTATTGACCTCGAACCGCCATGGTTGGTGAGACCTGACATGTATTGGTTCGGCGAATATGCAACCCGTACCGACTAAAAAAAACATCCTCTACACTTGCCTCCTGTTCCCCGTGGAATCGCCGGTAGGCACTAAAGTGCGGGGGGAGGATTGAGCCTTAGCTCTTCCTTCAGATAATCGAAATCATTGCTTCCTTCCTCTTACGTGTTCTTCTTTTTCCTCTTATCTTTCTTTCTCTCCTGTTCAGCTTGGCGTAGTTCCTTCAGGACTTCCACCGCAAAGGTGCTGGTCGCTTCCCAGGCTGGTTCTGATGAAAGCATACTTTTCACCAGATTTCCAGGCTGAATCCTCCCTCCTACTGTACTCTCGTGAGTGCTGCGAGGCGCGTTGAAGCACGGGCACNTTCCACCGCAAAGGTGCTGGTCGCTTCCCAGGCTGGTTCTGATGAAAGCATAGTTTTCACCAGATTTCCAGGCTGAATCCTCCCTCCTGCTGTACTCTCGAGAGCGCTGCGAGGCGCGTTGAAGCGCGGGCACACGAAGAACACATGCTCCGCGTCTTCGGAGACTCCAACGCAGGTCGGGCACTCCGGGGAATCCTCGTGGTGAAACCTGTGAAGATAAGCCCGGAAGCACCCGTGTCCTGATAGCATCTGGGTGAGGTAGTAGTTCACCTCTCCGTGGGTTCGTTTCATCCATACGTCCACCTGCGGGATCAGGCGGTGAGTCCATTTCTNTGCTGTACTCTCGAGAGCGCTGCGAGGCGCGTTGAAGCGCGGGCACACGAAGAACACATGCTCCGCGTCTTCGGAGACTCCAACGCAGGTCGGGCACTCCGGGGAATCCTCGTGGTGAAACCTGTGAAGATAAGCCCGGAAGCACCCGTGTCCTGATAGCATCTGGGTGAGGTAGTAGTTCACCTCTCCGTGGGTTCGTTTCATCCATACGTCCACTTGCGGGATCAGGCGGTGAGTCCATCTCCCTTTGCTCGAGGCCTCCCATAGCATCTGCCATCGGTGCAGGCTGTTGGTCCTCTCGTCCATCCTCAGTTCAGCTGCTCTAAGTGTTGTTGTCCCCTTCCGCCGGTAGAGGCATCTTCGTTCCTCCGCCAGTACTCCGATCGGCAGCATTCCGGCGATAACACACACGGCATCCTCCGAAACCCTGCGGAATGCACCGGCCACTCTGAGGGCGCTCAGCCGATAGACCGACGCCACTTTCCGTCGT
>NW_021682191.1:13706-19892 GCF_001412515.2 Diachasma alloeum | reverse complement strand
AATTTCAATTTTTATTGTCGTTTGTCATTTTTATCGAGGTTTAAGAATTGAAAAATTCTTTTGACCTCTGATAATCGGGTTTGTTTTTTTTGTGGCGTTACCGGCGCCTGACATATCGGCAATTGAATTGCATTTTCGGTCGGGATAATTCGATTTTGAGATATTAGTATTGAAGCAATTAGGTTCGTTAGGCCTTTTCGGAATTGTATCGGGATTTAATTTGTCGAAATTTATCGGGTATTCGCGATCATTTTTCGAGGTATTTTCCGGAATTATCGTTTTTTTAAATTATTATCGAATTCTTGGTTCGTTTTTTTTCTGTTTTTTTTGCAAATATCCTGTTATGACTGGTTTAGTTTAAGGAAACGAGAGTTACTAAATTTATTATTACGGACTTTGTCTTGTGTCTATTTGTTTTGTAACTTGTGTTTTGACCATTGTTTTGTTTTGGGTTTTTGCCATTGATTTTTGGGATTGATTGGCGATTTAAGCGATATCGATTTGTTTATTTTTGGATTTGATTTGTTTTCTTTTGATTACTCGCGTGCGACGATTCGACCATGGTTGAGCCAACTCTGTTTAACAGTTCGACATCAAATGGGACGGCGCCTAAGACTATTCCTGGAGTTCCCCCAGGGTTTTCGCTTGATCAATGGATCGCTTCGTTAACAATCGAGCAATTAAGAGATGTTTTGCGTGCATACAGTGCTAGCGTAGTTGGGGATATCGGAGTTTTACGCGATCGTTTATCTCGCGCGTCTCGAAGGGCACAGTTTCCTAATACCACGTGGACTGAAGCAGATGATTACGTACCGGTGACTAGTAGCGAGGGGTTGCCTAATTCTGGGGTTTCTGCACCAAGTTCCACGGTGACTGCATCCACGGCTCCTGCGTCGGTTTCAGGGGTTACGACTGGATCAGGCGGTCAGCGTTCTCGTGTTTCGTTTTCAGTGCCTCCACAACCAGTTTTCTCTACTGGTCCTGGAGCCACTAGTTCTCCTCATGATGGTGGACCGAATGCTAGTGATTTTCAGTTCGGTTTCGGTGTACCGAATTTCACTCTTGGAAATAATCAGGCACCATGAGGGTCAGGTAATCATGATCCTGGGTTGTCGGATCAGGCAATCTATCGTAGAGTTTTTGTTGATGGGGTTTGGACGTTCGTTCATGTTCCAACCGAGAGTCAGACTTCTACTAGGCAGCTTAATACTCAATTGCGAGGTCTTGAGGAAAGTGGACGTGCAAATCTTAATGCTTTCGATCGTGTGCATTCGTGGGAAATTTCGTTTTCTGGTTATAAAGGGGAGAATATCGAGGAATTCTTGAGGCAGGTTAATGTGTGTAAGAACGCTTGCAATATGAGTGACGACACCATGTTCCGTGTAATGCCGGTATTGTTAAAGGATATTGCTCTAAATTGGTGGGAGGTACGACGTTATACTTTCACTAACTATGATGATTTCATTCGGAGGTTTTTGAAACGTTTTTCCAACGCTGAGGTTAGGAGATGGCGCGCAGTTTACGATATCGTCGTTCGAACTCAGGGTGCTTTGGAGAGTGGGTCGGATTATCTTGATAACATTCGTCTAATGTGGGCTCATTCGTTAGACACTCATTTCCCAGTAGAGGCTAGACTTGATATCGCTTATGGTAATCTGAGGAGAGAATATCACACCTTGGTTTCTCGTCGTCAGTTTACTACTTTCGAAGAACTAGAGGAGTTGGTACAGGACTTCGATCAACGTAGAGATTTACCGACGTTGGTGGCACCACCAGCAGCAGGCGATACGATTTATCCAGCCTGTGCCTATGCTCCAGAGAAGTATAGGAAAAACGAGAAGAAGTCAGGTGGTGTTCAGGTCTGTGCCGTTGATCTTTCCACTAAGGGTCACTCCGGTGTTTCTTCGAATAAGGGGGCCTCAGGTAAAAGTTTTACACCTAAGGGTAGTGGGGGTAGGAGGAAGAGAAATTCGAAGCCTTCTGCTGCTGCTGCTGCTGTCGGTGGTCCTCTTGTTTCCGCTCCAGTTGTTCCTGTAAATTTGGTTTCAGCAGGGAGGTCTGCAGCTTCAGCTGATCGTCCACAGCTTTGTCACAACTGTGGTGGAATTGGACATTTTCGTGCAGGGTGTACGAATCCTTCCAAGGGAATCTTTTGTTTCGGATGCGGGAAGGCAGGGGTGAAGACTCCTCAGTGTCCAGTTTGTCATCCAAAGGTTCAGGTTTCGGAAAACCCCAGCGGGAGACAGTGAGCAGTGATTCCGCATTGTCGACCGCTAATCAAGGAGTCAATTTTGTCGATTCTGGTAATGTTTTTGGGAATCTTAATAATTTGTCGTTGAGAAAATGTCCGATTTCAGGAACGAGGGAGAAGGATTTTGTTGGAATTTCAGTTCAAGATATTGGCGTTATAGATGCAGCACCAATTACAGAGGCTCGAGGAGGACAAGACAGTAGTTCCGGGTTTGATCAACCAGGAGTCGCTGAAGGCAATTGTCTATTCGGTCTCTCGGTTCATTCGCGTGTATTTCTTCCGGTCACGATCGGATCGGCGAGTTTTAACGTGTTGTTAGATCCGGGTGCTTCTAGATCTTGTATTCGTAGCGTTCCAAGGGATTGGATTGAAAATATGGGTTTGGTAGTTTCTCGGTCGCAGTGTTCGACGGTCATTTGCGCGAATGGTGCGACAGAGACAGTTCACGGCACAGTTGTTTTATCGGTCAACCTAAAGGGAGTCAAACGTGACATGGAATTTTTGATTACACCGGGGTTGAAGGATCCACTGATATTAGGTGTCGAAGCTTTGCGAATTTTCGGGATAGTGTTGGACGGTAGTACCGCTGAATGGTGGTTATCAGGTCATGAGGGACGCTATTCGTTTGGATCATCGGATTCAAGTTCGCCATTAGAAATCGCTGGGTTGCAAGAAACTTCGGATGAGGAGCGCGCGCGCATTGAAGCTCTCGTCGAACGATATCGATATCGTCGTGTGAATAAATCAGATTTTACGACTAAAATTTCGCACAAAATTGTAGGCCCCAGCGATCACACACCGATCAAACAGCGAGTTTATTCGGTATCTCCGCCGATTTTATATGAAATGCAACGACAGGCTAAGGAATTGTTAGAGGCGGGGGTTATTGAGGTATCGTCGAGTCCTTGGGCAAATCCTGTTGTAATGGTTAAACAAAAAGATAAGTACAGGATGTGTATCGATTTTCGGAAATTGAATAAATTAACGAAGAAAGATGCATATATGATTCCGAATTTGACGGGGGTTTTGGATAAGTTGCGGTCCGCGAAATTTATTACGACGCTGGATTTAAAGAAGGCGTATCATCAAGTACCGTTGGATGAAGAATCTCGCGAATATACTGCATTTATCGTTGAGGGTCTCGGGTTTTTCCAGTTTGTTGGTATGCCGTTCGGTTTGACGAACGCCCCGGCGACTTTTCAGCGTTTGATTGATAAAATTGTTACCCCGGATATGGAGCCACATTGTTTCGCGTATCTTGATGATATCATCATTACTACCGAGACATTTGAGAAGCATATGGAGGTTTTAGAGAAGATCTTGATCAAGTTACAGGATGCAAAGTTAGAGGTTAATCCTGATAAATGCGTGTTTTGTAGCTCTAGGGTCCAGTACCTCGGTTTTGTCGTTGACGAGGATGGTTTACATGTTGATCCTGAAAAGGTCTCTCCGGTGCTAGATTTTCCGGCTCCTAAGAATTTACGTCAATTGCGTCGTTTTTTGGGTATGTCGTCGTGGTACAGACGGTTCATTAAGGATTATTCAACTATGGCAGAGCCTTTGACTCGATTACTTCGAAAGTCGGTCAAGTGGGGGTGGGAGAAAGATCAACAGCGTGCGTTTGATAAGTTGAAGATTGCACTGTCTGTTGCTCCTGTTTTGTCGTGTCCGGATTTTGACGCTCCTTTCGAATTACATACCGATGCTAGCGCATATGGTTTAGGTGCGGTTTTGGTTCAGAATATCGAAGGAGTTGAATATGTCGTCGGTTTTGCAAGTAGGACATTGAACTCTGCTGAAAGAAATTACACGGTCTCCGAGAAGGAATGCTTGGGAGTTGTTTGGGGAATCGAGCATTTCCGTCGTTATATCGAAGGTTTTCATTTTACCGTGGTGACGGATCATAGTAGTCTGAGATGGTTGAGTAATCTGAAGGATCCTACAGGTCGGTTGAATCGTTGGGCTCTGAATCTTCAGGGTTATGATTTTGATATCGTTCACCGTAAGGGGGCTTTGCATCATGTCCCTGACGCACTTTCTCGGATGTTTGAGGAGGATTTTGTTGATTCTGAGGTACCGAGGGTTGATGCTTTGGATGCAGTCACAGATGGACAGGGGGTAGAAATAACGTCTCCAACGGCGTATGCTCTATCTGGCATGTACGAGGACGATCTGATTGATTGTGATATTCCGGAGATCAATGTTTTGGATGCTGAAGTAGCAGTACAGGGGAAGCGTCTTTTATCGCCGGCGGAAATTAGCGACGATTGGTATATTCGTCGTAAAGTTGAAGTAGAAAAGCGTCCGGATAAATGGCCAGGTTGGAGGGTTGAGGATGAACGACTTTATCGTTTGAAGCCGAATCCGTTAGTCTCGACTGTTGCCGAAGATTTAGATGCGTGGAAATTAGTACCGCCGCGTGGTTATCGACATGGGATTATTGCTGAGAATCATGAGCCTCCTACTGCAGGTCATTTGGGTATTGAAAAAACGACTGCTCGGGTTAAATTGTCGTTTTATTGGCCTGGGATGAGTGAAGATATCGAAAATTTTGTTAGCGGATGTGCGGTTTGTCAAACCTCAAAGGTTTCTCAGCAGAAGCCTGCAGGTTTAATGGGTCAGCGTTGCGTTCAGGAGCCTTGGGTTTTTGTCGCAGCGGATATTATGGGTCCATTCCCGCCATCCAAAGGTGGTTTGAAGTATCTGTTAGTTTGTCAAGACATTTTTACGAAGATGATTGAAATTCAGGCTATCAGAAAGGCTGATGGACCAACGATTTTGAAAGCTTTCGAAGATCTGGTGGTACATCGATATGGTACTCCAGAAATTTTGTTGACGGATAATGGGACTGAATTCGCGAATAAACGGATGCAGGAACTTTCCGTGTCGTTGGGCATTCAGCATATGTTAACTCCACCGTATCATGCTCAGGCTAATCCCGTCGAGAGGGTCAATCGCGTGTTGAAGAGCATGATAATTTGTTTCGTTGGTCAGGATCACCGGGAGTGGGATGAGCATTTGCCGGAGTTTCGGTTCGCGTATAATACCGCGTGTCACAGTTCATTACATTTGTCGCCGGCTTTCTTGAATTTCGGGAGACAGCCTAGGCCGTCGTTGTTCTTTCGTAAACTAGCGGAAGGAGACGAACCGGTTGTCGTGCCGGATACTAAGCGGTGGGCGAAGAGAATGAATCGTATGGCGGAATTATACGATTTGATTGTCGAGAATTTGAATAAGGCGTTTGAACATCAAGCGAGATACTATAACACACATCATCGAGATGTTCAATTCAAGGTTGGTGTTAGGGTCAGACGTAAGATTCGTCAGTTATCGAACGCGGCGAAGGGCCAAGCGGCGAAACTCTTTCGAAAGTATTCGACCGAGGTTTATCGTGTGTCGCGCGTTGTGTCACCTTTAGTTTACGAAGTCTCGAATGATCAGGGTGTCGTGGTGGGTCGTCATCACGTAAAGGATCTCTTAGCGGCACGTGACAATTCGGATGCCGATGTTCATGTGTCGGACGAGGAAGATGAATGATTTTGGATATCGAACCTCGGATTTGAATTTATTTTAGCTTATGATTGGTTAATTTTGTATTTTCTTTGGGGAACCCTTCTAAAATATATGGTCATAACTTAAATTCTGTTTGTGTGTCTGTTTTTTGGTAGTTAGTGACACTGATTTTTGATTGGGTTTTAATTGAAATATCGATATTATTGGAATGATTTTATTTGTGACTCTGTTGAGCGGGAGGTGAGTCTCGTCTGGAATTCGAATGGTTGGTTTTGTCAAGTTTCGAAAACATTCCACCGCTTCCGGTCTGGGAGAGGGCAAGTTGTAACGTGTTATTTTTGTCTTTCGACCGTTCTGCGGTTTCATTTAAACATCCAGACGAGAAGTCACTGCGAAAGCGAAGCGAGAGTCAAAATCTAGAT
>NW_021682191.1:0-7001 GCF_001412515.2 Diachasma alloeum | reverse complement strand
AATCACGACAAAGAAAAGGTAGATATTTATCTACAGCTAGACAAAGACTACGAGTATTTAAAAAGACTGAAGAAGGATCTCTATCACGCTGACATCACCGAGAAATTCTCGAACCTCCAGGATCGCCGACATTTCTGGGTTACAGTAAAGTGTAGACCCCGTTTAGCGCAAATAGAACATCTAACTGCCTCGGACTGGTCTTCGTTTCTGAGGGAGGTATATCCTCCAAGGATCCACACGGATTTAACCTTCTTCGGCACCCTGCATCCAGTCTTAGACTGCGTGATTATGCCTGAGGAACTCGCAACTGCCATCTCACGCTCCAAACTTGCTAAGGCCCCAGGCATTGACCAAATATCGAATGAGTTTTACAAAGCTCTCCCCAGAGAATGGTTCCTATACTTCCTGGGTCTGCTGAATAAGATTCTGTCAACGGAGGAATTTCCCAAGGAATGGGCTCAATCGGTCCTCTTCATACTCCACAAAAAAGGTCCCCCCACAGACCCCTTCAACTACCGTGGTATCGCTCTCATCAACTCGGGCGCGAAAATTTTCACGCAGATTCTCAAGGACAGATTATACAGTTAGGCAATGTCTTAGAATCTCATCCCAGAAGAACAGGCGGGATTCGTGAAGGGAAAAGGCACTGCTGACAATATTTTTATCCTTCAGTCGGCTATACACCTGAGGCTCAGACTCAAGCACGGTAAACTATTTGCGATATTCATCGACTTTAAACGAGCCTTCAACTCAGTTCCCCACCAAAAGCTCTGGAGGCATCTTTATGAGCTGGGAATCAGCCCAAAGATTCTGCGCATTCTGGTGAAGTTTTACAACCAGGCTTCCCTCAGAGTCAGAACTGGTACAGGTCTCTCTGATCTAGCCGACGTCAGTGCAGTTCTCCAGGGAGAAATTCTCAGCCCTCTCCTCTTTATTCTATACCTGGCGGATATAATTTCATTTTACAAAGCCAGAGGAGTTAGAGGTTTGGACTTGAGCAGCGCAAGGGATCTATTACTCCTTCTATATGCTGACGACCTTGTCATACTGGCCTATTCGCCTGTGGATTTGAAAAAGAAACTCGCCATCTTGCAGGACTACTGCGACTTCAAGGGTCTCACCGTTAATGTCCAAAAAACGAAAATTGTTGTTTTCAGAAGAGGAGGGCCGGTACCCCAGTCAGTAACCAATCTCCACCTCAAGGAGCAGAAAGTTGAAGTGGTTGAAAGCTACACTTATCTGGGGATAAGCTTCTCAAGCTCTGGTTTGGGTCATCTTGCTACTCTACAACAGACTCTACAACAGCTTGGCAACATCTGTATTGCTTTATAGCGTACACCTTTATGGCCTCCGTTATATCCAAGAATTCGAAAAAGTCCAACTGACTTTCTTAAAAAGACTGTTTCACCTAGCCAAATGCACTCCAGGCTTTGCGGTGAGGCTCGAGCTTGGTATTGACGATGTCACCACAGCCATTGTCAAAGCAGGTCTCAACTGGATTATAAAAATCCTCAAAATGGACTCTAGCCGTCTGCCCAGGATCTGCCTCGAGCGTCTGCTCGCTCTCAGAGACTCGCCCTCGCCTCACCCCGGTTATAACTGGATCTTTCAACTCGATGTAGCGGCCAAGGCCTGTATCCCGGAGACTCTCTAGAACTCCAGTGACTGGACCCTCTGGGACAGCATGCTTCCGCAGATACTGGTGGATATCTCGAACTCCACCAGGGACTCGGACCTCGCAAGATACAAGAAGACATCGGTCATGCTGTTCTCGTTGGTGAGACACCCTGAGGACAACTATCTTAGCTTCTTCCCGGAGAGGTGCCCAATCCATTTGGTCAGAGCAAAGATGCAGGTCAGGCTTGCGTCAATCCACGCCACTCGTCTCATCGTTAAAAAGGAGGTTTTTCGATTTGAGCCAATGAAAATTTGCCCCAGATGCAGGAGAGGAGAACTTGAGACATTGGATCATCTGTTTCTTCGTTGTTCGGCTTACAATCACCTTCGTGAGCACTACATTTACCCCTGGGTCGAAGCCAACCGCTCTCCGGAAGAAAATCTATTGATCCTACTCAACTCCAATGTTTTGTCTTGTCTTAAAGATATCTATATTTTCTTGATCAAGCTTTTTGATTCTGGCAATTCAGTTTATGACATCTTATAACTATAATAACAATAATAATGTTGAAATTATTTTATACCATGTATTATTTTTAATCAACTCATGTAACCAGCAGAACCTCTGCATTTTTGAATCTATGTATTCGTATATGCAATAAACTTATATCTATCTATCTACCTTATTTCGTTGTCAAGCGATGCACGCGCGGGCCCATAGACGGCAGTCTCGGTTGATGTCGGGCCAGACGTAGCGCTGCGTTACCAGCTTCGTTGTGGCTCGAGCCCCAGGATGGTTAACGCCATGGAGACCGTCGAAAATTCTTCTTCTCAACGGCACAGGAACGAAAGGGCGAATCAGATCGCCAGACAGGTCGCAATAGATAGGCGTGGTGCAGTCTGGAACATTGACAGGTCGTAGGGCGAGAGCGTCGTGATGTTGACCCTGGAGACGTTGCTGGAGCTCCTAGTCAGCGGCTTGAGCTTCGGCAAGCTCATTCGTAGAGACGGCAGCGGAGATTGCCTCGATACGAGAAAGCGCATCGGCGACAACGTTGTCCTTGTCGGCCACGTACTGGATGTCGGTCGAAAACTGGCTGATAGAATCCAAGCGGTGGAAATGCCACGGCGTGGCTCTGTCGGGATCCTGGGCGAAGGCGTGAAGCAACGGCTTATGATCTGTGAAGATCGTGATGTGCCTCGTCTCGACAATGTAGCGGAACTTTCGCACGGCAGCGTAGATGGCGTGGAGCTCTCGATCGTAAGGGCAGTGTTTCCTCAGCGCAGGTTGTAGTTTCTGGCTCAAAAATGCCAGTGGTTCCTAGTGCTGTCCTCGTCGTTGCTGCAGGACTGCACCGATGGCGTATTCGAAAGCATCGGTGCAGATGGCCCACGGGAGTGTCGTGTCCGGGTAGACCAGTAACGTTGCTTTTCGCAGCTCCTTGCAGGCGGTGAAAGCGGGATCGCCCTCAGGTGTCCAGACGACGGGGTGAGAGCCTTTGACATTAGCACCCTGAGTGTATTCATGGAGAGGAGCCTGAAATCTTGCAGCATCTTTAAGAAATTTGCGATAAAAATTGATCATACCTAGGAACTCACACAATTTACGAATGGATGTTGGCCGAGGAAAATTGACGATCGCCTCTACCTTCGACGGGAGCGGTGAGATACCCTGCGCCGAGATACGATGGCCGAGGAAGTCTACCTCCGGTTGGCCGAAACGACACTTGGCGGTGTTAATTACAACACCGTATCTCGAGAGCCGTTCAAAGAGCGTGTGGAGGTGTCTGCGATGTTCCTCGATGTCCTTGGAAGCGATGAGGATGTCATCGATATACAGAAAGGCGAAATCGTCCAAGCCTCGTGTGACCTCGTCGATAAACCGTTGAAATGTTTGTGCGGCATTTCGAAGCCCGAACGTCATGAACGGGAATTCGAAAAGGCCAAATGGTGTGATGATAGCTGTTTTGTTTACGTCGTCGATGGCCACAGGTATTTGATTAAAGGCGCGTACGAGGTCGATCGTCGAGAAGATTGTTTTCCCAGCGAGATTAGCAGTGAAGTCCTCTAGAACGCGAACGGGATATCGATCCGGAATTGTTCGTCCGTTCAATTGTCTATAATCTCCACAAGGTTGCCATTCGCCTGACTTTTTCGGTACCAAGTGGAGCGGAGATGACCAGGGGCTCTCCGAACGTTGAGTGATTCCCAGTGGCATCATTTTGTCGAACTCCGCCTTGGCGATTTTCAGTTTGTCGGGGGCGAGGCGTCGTGATGTGCTGGATACTGGAGGTCCGGGTGTAGTGGCGATATGGTGCAGCGTCAGATGTTTGGCTGGAAGGCATATTCCTTCGGGTTTCGTTAAATTGGGAAACTTACCGAGGAGATCTGACCGTGAAGGTTCGAGAGGCGTAACCTTGATTTCCGAGACGATGCTGGATAGCGACACTTTGCATGAGGTGGTTAATCCAGTTGTTGAGTCGATAAGGTAGCCGTTTTTCAGGTCAGGTAAAATGCCGAAATGCGCCAAAAAATCGGCACCGATAATTAGTTTGGTTGTGTCCGCCACTATGAAGTGCCATGTGAAATCTCTCCGGAGGCCGAGGTTGAGCGATAGAGTTATGCAGCCGTACGTGTTGATTGTCGAGCCGTTGGCTGCAATAAGCGTATAGTTAACTCGTTTCTTTGCTCCAGGAGCAGGAGATCTCGAATATGTACAAAGATCGGCCCCAGTATCCACCAAGTATTGGATTTTGGTGGCGCGGTCGGTTACGAAGAGGCGACTGGATTTGAAAGAGGGAACGTTTTGAAAGAGGGAACCCCCGCCGCTAACGATCCGCCGGGACGTTTCCCTGCCACGAGCAAAGTGCTTTGCAACGTCTAGCCCTGTCGTGGTATCTTCGATGATACCAGCGCTGGTTGTTGTCGGGTGTTGGCGAGGTTGCTCGAGAACTGGATCGAGAACGGGAGCGAGAACGTGCGACGCTTTGCCCTTTTAGGGCCGATGCCAGCTCGCAGATTGTGGCTTCGAGACGAGAAAAGCGTGTCTCGAGGGCTGAGGAGGTTGGCTCCTGGACGTCATTCATGTGGGCTACCGGCAATGCGATCTCGTGCAGTTTGTCGGCGAGTGTTGCAAGCCTGTCGAGAGCCATGTCTGCTTGTGACGCCAGGATGGACGGCGTCGTCATCGGCAGTCGGCTGAGCCACTTGGTGCGTAAAATGTTAGGAACCGTGTCGTCGAGACTCCTGAGATGACGCAGGAATTCCTGTCACCCAATACCTCTCGGTCGAGCAGCTGCTGGGGTCGTGCGTCCCAGGAGAGCGTGAGGCGTTCGACGAGCGCCTCATGAGACGTGTGTACGGTGTCCCGGCAGGCACATTTAGGAGGATATCTTGGGCCTCAGCAGCGGCCTTGAGATCGAGATGAGACGAGGCATAGTAATACCTCGTTACTTCATCGTTACTCCCAGACAGATGAAACTGTCCCTCGAGCTAGGTGAACCATAACGCTGGACGTTCGGCATTGAAGGCGGGACATCGTATCAAAACGCGTTGGAGCGGGGCTCCATTGTCAGCTTCGCGCACCTCGACACTTTCGGGCATTTTGTTTCGCGAAAAACAACACTAGAGAAAGTCTGAAATATATTCAGTGCAGCACAGCGTCTTTGCGTGCTCAGCACTGCACCGAAATTCACGAAAAGAACTCAAATGGAGCGCGTGAACGATACAACACACGAGCGTACGCGGCACACAAACCACTCACAAAGTACACGATCGAAATGCACTCGAATTTCGCGCAACAGTCGCGGTGTTAACGTGATATAATTAATAATCAAAGAAAACGCGAGAAAACTATTCACNTTCGGGCATTTTGTTTCGCGAAAAACAACACTAGAGAAAGTCTGAAATATATTCAGTGCAGCACAGCGTCTTTGCGTGCTCAGCACTGCACCGAAATTCACGAAAAGAACTCAAATGGAGCGCGTGAACGATACAACACACGAGCGTACGCGGCACACAAACCACTCACAAAGTACACGATCGAAATGCACTCGAATTTCGCGCAACAGTCGCGGTGTTAACGTGATATAATTAATAATCAAAGAAAACGCGAGAAAACTATTCACTTCAATCACGTTGGGGTCACCAGTGGTGGCGGTTTGGTGCGGGTATCATGAATAATAACTCGGTGTTGACAAGAACTGTATATTTAAAGGCAAGTGTTTACATGTGTACTCAAAAGTAGACTGACTTTTTCCGCCGGGGAGCGTACGAGTTTATATACCTTCGTTTATTGAAGGTTCGAGAATTGTCCTGAAATTTCGTGAGGGACAAGGACAGAATGACGTTTGTCGCGAATTCCGACGTATGGAATATTCGAGATGCTACGAAATAAATTCAAGAAATTGATCTATTGTGGCTCGCGCCACAATAGAATACCTGTTTTTTTTTTTAAATCGAAATTAAAAACTTGAAAAATATATTTTTCGTGAATTGCGAAATTTCAAATTTTTCCTGTACAAAACGAAGCTTACGGCTAATGATAAGGGAAACCATTGGGACAGGATCCAGGAGTGATGTCGGGAAGGTTAACTACCCTTTGGGGGAAGGGGGGGGGATATTTTTTAATAAGGGAGAAAAAATATCGATGAGAATTTTACGAAACACATTTTGTTCGAAAGCATGAGACAATTCAAAGCACATCCTGCGATTCTTTCCCCCAAATTAAAATTCAAAGTAAAATACTTTTTTTTTATTATATACAAGTCTTCGATTTTTTGGTACATAAAAAAGATGAGTGATGAGTCTGGAAGTAACACTTGGAGGCTAAATAACCTTTCTGGGAGATACTTTTAATTATATTAGTGAACAGAATTCATTTGAAAGAGTAAAGAATAATAAGAAATATCGAAATTTAAACCCACGAAAATGTCCATTGCTAGTTATATATGAATTATAACCTTTTAATTATCCGTCTACTTGTATCACAGTACCATAGTCCGAACTAAATGGTAAGGATTGAATGAAGATCCGATATGGAAAGGAAACAATGATGGTAGTAATCCCNATTCAAAGCACATCCTGCGATTCTTTCCCCCAAATTAAAATTCAAAGTAAAATACTTTTTTTTTATTATATACAAGTCTTCGATTTTTTGGTACATAAAAAAGATGAGTGATGAGTCTGGAAGTAACACTTGGAGGCTAAATAACCTTTCTGGGAGATACTTTTAATTATATTAGTGAACAGAATTCATTTGAAAGAGTAAAGAATAATAAGAAATATCGAAATTTAAACCCACGAAAATGTCCATTGCTAGTTATATATGAATTATAACCTTTTAATTATCCGTCTACTTGTATCACAGTACCATAGTCCGAACT
>NW_021682190.1:328-1320 GCF_001412515.2 Diachasma alloeum | reverse complement strand
TGGAATTTTCGCAATCGGAAATCAAATGAGCGTTCAATCGATTTTTGGACACAACGTAGGAACTGATTGAAAACTATAGCCAGAATGAGCTCGGATTCTNTTTGAAATGACGTGAGATTCTTATCTGCAGTCGTTTGTAGTTGATTGTAGTTTTGGAATTTTCGCAATCGGAAATCAAATGAGCGTTCAATCGATTTTTGGAGACAACGTAGGAACTGATTGAAAACTATAGCCAGAATGAGCTCGGATTCCTGTCTAAAATTGTTTGTAGTTGTTTGGAGTACTCACAGATTTCTAATGCACCGAGAAAAAACGGTGGCCGGGAGTTGAGATATGTAGAAGGATTTGTTCATAGTTGTTTCTAACAGTGAACAAAAACGGTAAAAATACCCCCCTAGACGAATGTTTATAATTAATTGTATTTTTGGAATTTTTCCAATCCAAACTCAAATGAGCATCTAATCGATTTTTGGAGCCCAATCAGGAACTTGCTGAAAGCTATAGCCAAAATGAGCTCGGATCCCTGTCTAGAATGGTTTGTAGTTGTTTGTAGTACTCACAGATTTTCAATCCACCGAGAAAAAGGGTGGTGTAGAATTGAGATATGTAGAGGAATTCGTTTGTAGGTGTTTCTAACAGTGAAAAAAATCAAAAAGAAAAGAAGATCTTTACGAACCAACGTTCATACTTAATTGTAGTTTTGGAATTTTTCCAATCCAAACTCAAACGAGCATCTAATCGATTTTTGGAGCCCAAGTAGGAACTTGTTGACAGATATAGCGAAAATGAACTCGGATTCCTGTCTAAAATGGTTTGTAGTCGTTTGTAGTACTCACAGATTTTCAATGCACCGAGAAGAAAGGGTGGTGTAGAGTTGAGATATGTAGAAGTATTCGTTTGTAGGTGTTTCTAACAGTGAAAAAAATCAATAAGAAAAGAAGATCTTTATGAACCAACGTTCATACTTAATTGTGGTTTAGGAATTTGTCCAA
>NW_021682190.1:0-153 GCF_001412515.2 Diachasma alloeum | reverse complement strand
ATTCGTTTGTAGGTGTTTCTAACAGTGAAAAAAATCAATAAGAAAAGAAGATCTTTATGAACCAACGTTCATACTTAATTGTGGTTTAGGAATTTGTCCAACCGGAACTGAAATGAGCGTTCAATCCGTTTTTAAAATACAGTTAGGAACTAT
>NW_021682189.1:1837-1990 GCF_001412515.2 Diachasma alloeum | reverse complement strand
TTTACTGAGGCATATTAATGAGAATTGATATATGAGCAATTCCACGCCCTAAATCAGAGGCCTCCAAAATTCGATATCAGGGATTTTTTTGCTGATTTTTTTTTTTTTTTTGGAAACGAGCATCAGACGAACATTTTTCAAAAAAAAATGAAA
>NW_021682189.1:0-1520 GCF_001412515.2 Diachasma alloeum | reverse complement strand
TTTTTTTTGGAAACGAGCATCAGACGAACATTTTTCAAAAAAAAATGAAATGAAAAATATTCATAATCACGACAGTTATGATTTTTTTTAAATTTCTTTTTTTTGTATAAATTTTTTATATTTTTTTTCAAATTATTATAAATATTCGAGGTCTCATTGGAGCAATCAAATTTCTTTTCAGCACACTCAGAGAATATTGAAAATACTTCAAAATTAGATGTGATTTTTCCAATTAGCAGAACTGTTTTTTTTCAAATGTAATTTTTTTTTAAACTTGGTTTTCCTTAAATCTGGAATTTTAACCAAAAATCACCAATAAAATTGGGAACATTCCAACGCCAATTGAAGTTATTTTTTTGCAGTAGTTCAGGAGATATGAATTTTTGTAATTAACAAAGTACGAAAAATCCTACGAAGAATCCTACCAGTTCACTTTTGTGTTCTTTAATATGAAAAATTGCACTGTTTATGTAAAATAGAAAAAAATAACTGATTCTGTCGATATAGATACGGAATTAGTTGGTATATTAATACCAATTTTCCAATTATGTTCTGGATATTTTTTGTGAATAGAACAATTCTTCATGCTAAAACATACAAAATTAAATGTTTAGGATTCGAATTTCTAAAGACCAGATCGTAATTATAGTTTATCTCAACATTTATATCAATGTTTCGCGAAGGAACAGCCAAATTTGTAACTCAAAAATCGGAGGCCGGGGACTATCTTTCCGATTTTCAGTCTTTTCGGAATCGATGAACAATGAAAAAAAATTGTTTCTCGTCCTAATTAGTCAAAGTATGAAAAATCTTAAATAATCCGCGGGTCTCAAAACTCATAGTAACCTCCTCTTGAAATCATTCACTTTACCTGAGATTACAGGAGTCCTCAATCGATGACGTTATGTAAATACCACGAAGGAATCCTTTGTGCCCCTAAGCTCTCGCTCGTCAACACTCTGTCTATTTTTATAGCTCCGACTGAAATGTCTTGCGGCCGTTTCTCGCTCAACACGTATCTGCGAGTTGCCACGGTGGGCTGGGAGTGGGGATGACTTCTCGGCAGTCTCGTGCGGGCTGGTAGTGGGGGCAAAAGCCTCACCGAGTTAAGGGACGTATTCCGTCGTCAAAACGGCACAAAAGGTATAATTTGTTTTCAATCCCTTCGTATGTTTACAATAATTATTAGGCGTCAAAATTTATTGTTTTTCACCACCTATGGAAATATCTTTGCANAAAAGGTATAATTTGTTTTCAATCCCTTCGTATGTTTACAATAATTATTAGGCGTCAAAATTTATTGTTTTTCACCACCTATGGAAATATCTTTGCATATTCTTTCCCCAATCTCTAGATACTCTAAATAACAAATGGATGAAAATTAAGGGGAAAACCCTGAATTTTGCCGGGAACGCTACGGTGTCTTATTATTATTTTTTTTTTTTTCAGGAATACCCATAACAAAGATAAAAATTTTGGGTAATCATTCATGTCGGTTTTCGTCCGGGATCTTTTTTATT
>NW_021682188.1:345-1494 GCF_001412515.2 Diachasma alloeum | reverse complement strand
CATGATTTAACACTTCACGTCTAACCCCGGCAAAGAATCAAACACGAATAAAAAAAATAAATTAAAATTGGAATTATTGTTTTTTTTTCTTTGTTTTTCGTTTTTCTTATGTCAGTAATCACACACGTCATTCATCTATCCTCCCATCAACTTACAAACCTTCCATCTTTATCGCCGCACTTCCAAAATCATTTCCAAAACCCAAAAAAACAAATTAAAATTGGAATTATTGTTTTTTTTTCTTTGTTTTTCGTTTTTCTTATGTCAGTAATCACACACGTCATTCATCTATCCTCCCATCAACTTACAAACCTTCCATCTTTATCGCCGCACTTCCAAAATCATTTCCAAAACCCAAAAAAACAAATTAAAATTGAAATTATTGTTTTTTTTCCTTGTTTTTCGTTTTTCTTATGTCAGTAATCACACACGTCATTCATCTATCCTCCCATCGACTTAAAAACCTCCCATCTTTATCGCCGCACTTCCAAAATCATTTCCAAAATCCAAAAAAACAAATTAAAATTGAAATTATTATTTTTTTCCCTTTGTTTTTGGTTTTTTTCATGTCGGTAATCAGACACATCATCCATCAATCCTCCCATCGACTCACCAACCACCATCTTTATCGCTGCGCGTCCAAAATCATTTCCAAAACCCAAAAAAGAAATTAAAATTGGTAGTATTTTTTGTTTTCATTCGTTATTGGTTTTTTTCATGTCGGTAATCAGACACGTCATCCATCAATCCTCCCATCGACTCACAAACCTCCCATCTTTATCGCCGCGCTTCCAAAATCATTTCCAAAGCCCAAAAAAACAAATTAAAATTGGAATTATTGTTTTTTTCCTTTGTTTTTTGTTTTTCTTATGTCAGTAATCACACGCGTCATTCATCTATCCTCCCATCAACTCACAAACCTCCTATCTTTATCGCCACGCGTCCAAAATCATTTCTAAAACCCAAAAAAACAAATTAAAATTGGAATTATTGTTTTTTTCCTTTGTTTTTTGTTTTTCTTATGTCAGTAATCACACGCGTCATTCATCTATCCTCCCATCAACTCACAAACCTCCTATCTTTATCGCCACGCGTCCAAAATCATTTCTAAAACCCAAAAAAACAAATTAAAATTGGAATTAT
This sequence comes from Diachasma alloeum, assembly GCF_001412515.2. NCBI lineage: Eukaryota > Metazoa > Arthropoda > Insecta > Hymenoptera > Braconidae > Diachasma > Diachasma alloeum. The sequence goes on along the minus strand of NW_021682188.1, from coordinate 351 downwards.
TATTTT
>NW_021682188.1:0-207 GCF_001412515.2 Diachasma alloeum | reverse complement strand
TTTCCTCCGTTTTTGATTTTCTTTTCATGTCGGTAATCAGACACGTCATCCATCAACCCTCCCACCGACTCATAAACCTCCTATCTCCATCGCCGCGCGTCCAAAATCATTTCCAAAATCAAAAAAGGATATTAAAATTGAAGTTATAATTTTTTATGTTGTTTTTCATTTTTTCTTTATCTCGGTAATCTGACACATCATCCATTT
>NW_021682187.1:203-1100 GCF_001412515.2 Diachasma alloeum | reverse complement strand
CCGAAGGACATCGACACCTGACGAACCCCCACGAATCGCGAAGGAAAAGGAGAGGCCGTCACTCGTGCATTAACTGCCCCGTGAGTCGCCACGTGCCCCGAAAGTAGNGCGCCGGTGGAATTCCACGTGTTCGCCAGAGTGAAGTCCCATCGTGAGTACGAGTTACCCCCCTCATGTTCCCTCTTGTCCCCACAATATTACCCTTCATACCCCCAACGGTGAGCCTACACTCTTTTGTTTCTTCCCCATTCAGTCATTATTTTTATATTTAGTTGCATTCTCTCGACACGACTAGCTTCTCCCCTTTTTCTGCATTAGAGTCACTCCCTTTTTACGTGTACAAAAGTTGCCTGGCCTCCCCCACTCCCTAGATCTCAGTAAAGGCCTTATTTACGTCTTTTGACGATCATAATTGTATTTAGAAAAGAATATAGATTATTATTCTCAAATTATATGTTTTAAAGACGGGGATTTTTCCTATTGGTCACCCCACTGTACAGTTAGGGAACGATTGTCAGCTCATATGTCCTAATAATGATATTTCGCGGACAGAGGGACTTGTGAAGTGCCGCATTTTACCCCCGCGACGATTATTTCACCCAGTTTTACCTATCAAAGCACACGGTAAGCTACTGTTTCCTCTGTCGGTCATGCTGCGAAGGTTTAGTGCAAGACAATTACCCTCATGATGACTTCACTGACCGCGAGTTTTTGGGGACTTGGGTCGCCCCAGAGCTTCGTAAAGCCGTAGAAGTGGGGTATAAAATTTTGGAAATTAGTGAAATTTGGGAGTATAAAAAAACAACACGTTATGATCCTATGACTATAAAAATCAAACAAGAGGCTTCCGATTGGCCGGCAGAATGCATAGATGATGAATCCAAGGATAGATATATA
>NW_021682187.1:0-105 GCF_001412515.2 Diachasma alloeum | reverse complement strand
GAGTTACCACTGGGGAATTTTCTGAGTGACTTGACCGACGAAGTAGAGGGCTACGAAGAAGGGAGTTTCATTACGTTTTTTGTCTCTGGCGGTCCAAAATTTTAT
>NW_021682186.1:0-22404 GCF_001412515.2 Diachasma alloeum | reverse complement strand
CGGTCTTTCTTGAACATGGTGTCGGGAGAAAAATAACTCAAGTCTGGTAGCGGTCCTATGTAATCAATATTTTCAGGCACATTGAAGGAGTGCGGAAAATACCCTTTGGCTATATCATTATCAAAACCGAATGATTTGGCTAATGCTGACAACGGCATGTGAAAGTAATTCAAGCTATTTAGAAAAATTATGTTACCAACCCGCATTTGCATTATTTTTGTACCGTTTAAAATAACGCTCGGGAGTCGTGTTCTTTTGATGTTGACTAGATAACGTAAAACAAATTGTGCATCGAAGCTACGCGCGTTGTGCGCAATACAAATTACTTTGTCAGTGGAACGATACTTGGCAAATGCAATATCCACTAACCCGGCAACTGCCGTGTCTTTATTCTGAAACACATACTCGCGCTTCCCGCAGCTACGGCAATTTTTATCTAAGTTATTGNTGCGCTTCCCGCAGCTACGACAATTTTTATGTAAGTCATTGTCGTGATAACACTGTGTACATACTTTTTGTACTGTGGCAAAACTAGGGATGTTCAATTTTGTATCAGCATCACCACGGACAGTGACATTCTCTTGTGTCTCAAAATCGTAAAATATGAAAATCGTTCGTTGCTGCTTATGCGTCTTCAGTGGTGGCATATAGCAATGGTGATTTATTTCACGGTTACACCCGCACGCTCGACAGAATACTATACCGCACTCATGTTTTTTGTTTTGTTTCCCTAGTCGAATCACTCTGAAACATAGTTGACATACTTTAAGGGAATCACAGACACTCATGTCTGAATTTTTACCTTTTAATTTTCCCGATCCCTTCTCCAAATGTCTTTCAAGACATTGCTGATTAAAAAACCATCGGTTACAGACATTGCAAACTATACGCTGCAGGCTTTGACAGATCGTCTCACCCTTGCACCTAGGACATTTCCCAGGGCATCGGTGCTCAATGTTATCTGTGAATGTTCTGTTACACACCTCACAGAAACCGCGGCCTGCAATAGCTCCTTGTAAGTTGAGAATCGGTTGGAAATGGTTTGTGCGTTCGTAATATAAAATGAATAAAGTATGTTTAACATCTCCATATCTTTCTTTAACCCTCTGACGACCATCAAAGACAGGCAAACCGCCTTTGCCAAAAGTTAAAAATTCATAGACTACGATGGCTGTCTTTCGTTGAAGATGGTAATTTTGAAATGCATGAAGTTCTGTGATTCCACTACCGTTTTGGGGGATCGTGGCACCGCTAAGTTGCATTGATTTCACTGCCTCTTTCCGCTGAGTATCACGAGTCTTATTTATGATTGCTTTCCATCGCCTCTGTACATCACCCGTTCGAATTTCTCCACGTTCAGCATGGAGCTGAGCAACAACTAGAGAACGCGGTAAGCAAAGATTATCAATGTTCGAAATAGTTAGGATAGATCGTTTGAAAATGTCTTCGTGCGTGAGTTTTTTTTGCCCTGAACCTTCAACACCACTGACTATTGCCGCTGTAACCACAATATTATCTGACGTGGTTAGTCCGCCTGTACTCTGTGAAATACCTTTGACGATGGTCCACAAATCATTAGCACTACAATTACGTGCATCGCGAAAACGTGACCAGACAGGACCGTGATTTAATCTATCGAAATTGATTGAAAACCCGACGTGATCGTGAGGTTGACATGTCGCAGTTACATGAGTTGTTATATCACGAAAGGCCCCTTCTACCCACTCTATCATGTTTGTGTTAGCAGGAGGGTCCAATATCTTAATAACACATTCCTTACCTTTCATCTTAAAATTATGGTATTTTTTACATGACTCAGCGATTATTTCGAAACGGCGTCCTGGGGGATGGATATCCTCGTGAGGGTCTGATTCCTCCTTGTTTTCTCCATTTTGACGTTGGGTCACTGTCGCAGATCTCGTCATAGCTCCTCCTATTTGGCACCCTACAAGAACCACAAGTAGTAAAGTTAATTCGAATAATTGGAATGTATAATATCTCACCTTTGATTAATTTAATGTATTCATTCTTCCTCTTTCTCATAAGTATAGTAATGATATCCAGAAATGTCTAGAAATAATATCCAAACAATTGTGCGCGTGAGTAAATGGAAACTACACGATTGGCAATAATCTATGAAACGAAAATTCATCATCATACCACTAATGTTTTGTTCTTCTTCATTATTATCCTCTCGCAGCCCACGGATAGCTGAAAAGTTCTCCAAGTTGACTTGACAGCGACGTAGCATCCTTGCCTCTTCCTCCTCAATACCGTCGATGCATAAGTCCTCATCGCTATCTGAAGAGTAACATGAAGCGCATTCATACACTTCTGTAGGGTCTGTCTCCGATATTCGTGCTCGTCTGATCATGTCGTACCGTGCTTCTCTTCTTCTTCTCAATTCCAATCTTCTTTCTAGTGCAACTCCGTGAGATATCCATGAATCATCTTCACTATCCGTGTCACAACATTGTTGCATGCCAGAAGGCCCTGGCTGTGGTGAGTGTGAGCGAGAATTAACAAGAGGTGTCGCGTACCTTTTCCGTTTTATTGGACCTGCGAACAGTGTATGCTCAGCAAGGCGTTTTTGGTGTTGACCGATGACCTGATCATCTTCGTTATCATCTGAAGATGACGAGTCTTCGAGACCGTGTTGTTCCTTGATTCCTAAGTAGAGAGCATGTAAGGATTGTATGGTATCCGTCAGGAGATGGAGAAATAAACAAAACACAATACTTACGTTTGGAATGCTCAAAAAATAATGATAAACACTGGGCATCTCGTTTGTGGGAAAACTGAAGAGCACACGTGACCACCCGCAAAATTGTTCTATCTGCTGTCAAAAGACCCTGGTGATAAGCTTGAGATAGCACGCGACATGGTGTATGACAAACTATCCGCTGTAATATCCTGTTCAATGTTGCACGAGATAAACTATCCCAAAATTTCGTTCGTTGATCAAAAAAGAATTCCTGATATGGCGGTACTCTGTCGCAAATGAACTCAATCAACTCTGTTAAGAAATACAGATATCGCCTATTTTTTCGATAATCTTCGCGCTCCATTGTGTCCGTTTCGTATGATGCTCTCTTTCAGACGTAAAGACTACGAGTGACGAATTCAAACGGGTATCCGCAGAAATATAAGGCTTCGAAAGAGTTGCAATAGCATATCAGTTTTCTAAATATGTCCTTCGGATCAAACATAAAACTGCAACTTTTAGAACACGTGATGCATGGATCAGCAATTGAAAACCGTCAAAAATCACAACCGGTGATTCACGGATAGAGTTACACGCTTGTGCCTTCTTATGATTCATCAGCTGTCAGTTTTGTAAATTTCTCTTAGGACAAAGACAAACCATCAAAACTGCAAATTTTATAACACGTGATGCATCGATCAGCAACTCGGAGACACTAAGTTTTGTAAATTTCTCTTAGGACAAAGACAAACCATCAAAACTGCAAATTTTATAACACGTGATGCATCGATCAGCAACTCGGAGAGGAAAAAAAAAAAGTCATGATAGAGTTACACTCACGTGTCTTTTGTGATGACTCAACGCCAACACCCGTAAAATTTTAAGGAATCAATCTGAGTGAAGCACCCACTACTATTGGCTGATCTCCTAATTACAACTACATGATTGGTAGAACTGTGGGGAGGGGGTAATAAGTGTGAATAGTATATATTTGAGGAATTCCCAAGAATTATCAGTACCCCGCCAACAGTTGTTGTGTATCCGTGGCTAAGTTTCCTGCGAGATTTGGAGAAATAGAGGTATGTAATTAATTTGCAAGTTTCGTTCATAAGATTGGTTCCATTTTATGATATCAATTTGTGTTCATTTTTCATTACAAAAGATCTTTTTGAAAAAATGGCTGAGAGAAGTATCAACAAAATTGCCCGATGCGAGACTCTCCCCGTTAAAAGGATTGATGATCTAACTCTGGGTGTGGATTATCAGATTACTGCATTCAAAAGTGTCAACACCAAATATGGTAGAAGAATCGTAGCTACTCTGGGTGCTGAGCATGATGTTTTCCTCCCCGCACGTGTGTCTGCAGCACTTTTGGACGATCACGCAGAATACATCTATCATAAGACATTGCTTGTAGAAGGTCGTTTATCTATACGTTTTCTGGAGGGTCCGTATCACCCATGCGAATTCATATATAAAGAAATGTAATTATATATACTTCATCCATAAAAACTGATTCTGTAATAAATGGGTATATATATATACATATATATATATATATATATATATATATATATATGAAGAAAAATGTTTTTGCCTGTAGTATATTCACTATCCAAACCTCCCATGCGTTCTCTCAACGTCTTCATTACATTTGTCGTGGGTGATGATGCATAGGTATATCACTTTTTCTGTTTACGTGGATTGAAAGATAGAGAAAAAGAATTGACACGTTTTTTGCTGACACCTCAAATTTGAGGAACTCGTGGTACTAAGAGACGTCTTCGCGTAGGTCGGCCATTTAGACGTTCATCAGATTCGGTGGTATACTGTTCTCTGCCTGTCACATTTTTTTTGATGGATTTGGGGACAACACGGAGATCTTTGAGGCTACGAAGAAGAGGAAGGTGTGTGGTTCAGCAATGTGAGGCTGACTCAACGACAATAAAGTGGAATTTTCGGTTTAATAACGAGGAGGTACCTATTGAAGCGGTAGTGGAGGAACTTGAAAGAGCCCTTAACAGCGGTCGTGAACACATATTACGTGCGGCGGAACACTATTCAATACGAAAGGCAAGTTTAAAGGCTTTGATTCGAGAGTTAAGACGTGATATAAGGGATAATATAGAGTAATTATTCCCATACCACCCTTGAAAAATGCGTGTGATTGGCAAAAATTTCCAATACCCGCATGGCTGTGCGTTCATGCTCCACAGCTACAGTGAAATTGGACAAAGAAGGCTGAATACCGTCGCGCATGATAACGGGCCGTGCGGTAATACCGGGGAAGCGTATGAAATCGAGTATTATGACGGTGACGTCATACGTGAAGGGGTAGATGAGANCAGTAATTGATCCCATACTACCTTTGAAAAATGCGTGTGATTGGCAAAAATTTCCAATACCCACGTGGCTGTGCGTTCATGCTCCATAGCTACAGTGAAATTGGACAAAGAAGGCTGAATACCGTCGCGCATGATAACGGGCCGTGCGGTAATACCGGGGAAGCGTATGAAATCGAGTATTATGACGGTGACGTCATACGTGAAGGGGTAGATGAGATCGAGGATCATCGGTTAGCGATTGGGAATGGTAAGGTTCAAAAGTTTGGGGAGAAATCCGTGAAAGTGATTCATGATTGTACGTTTATTTTGCAGATAAATGTCCTATTTATTTGCCCTGTGTGAAACCTTGCTGGGTTTCTTAACCTCGCCTAACCAAGCAACAGATTCTTGACTCCAAACTGCCAAAATTGAGGCGGTGTACACCAAGGGAAAGGTGTGCGTCAAGCGTCAGGGGCCTGGAAGAGGAGCTAGAGAGGGAGCGTACATTGTCACCACCGCCTTTGAAGAGGGTGTGGCCGGTGACACCTGAGGATGCAGCGAAGAGGAGGCGCGGCAGGCCTCGAAAAATGCCCAAGCTCTCTCCGTGTCACAATAATTACTAATTATAATGTAGATGATTTTATTGTTAGACTGTAATAATTTGTTCTGTGTATTTAGATATATCAACCATGGGAAATAACTATTTACATTTTTTACGCGATTGTTAATCATCGACTTGATGAGAAATAAAGTTGTTAAAATTAAATGACGAGAATATTCTTATAAGAAAGAGAATGGTATCAACTCGTCTCTGCAGATGTCAGATTTGCAAGGTAAGCACATGTGGAGACGGCTAGTCTGNACGAGAATATTCTTATAAGAAAGAGAATTGTATCAACTCGTCTCTGCAGATGTCAGATTTGCAAGGTAAGCACATGTAGAGACGGTTAGTCTGACCTTCGAGAGCTAGTGTGTGTTACGGTGGAGAAGATGTCACAGAGTGTACGTCCAAAACTGCATGGTCAGCACATCGTTCCAGGGTGAGTAACCAACTCAACGGCTGTCTCCCCAAACCATATAATCATTTTTTCAGTCCTCAGTGAAGCGCGGCCGTGACAAGATCTCAATTATCGTCAAACATTTGGATTATTGTGTGTGTGTGTGATAGAGTGGGTATTTTTTTTGTGCCGTGTGTGTGTAATCATGCGTGTGATGGGGAAAAACTTTGTACCCCCCACTAGCACCGTCACCCCCCAGGACGAGCCGACACCATCCACCAGCGGGTATATCGCAAAACTATCGCGTCCCGCCACACCCTCCTCGGACAAGTCATCCTCGTGTTCCGTCACTGATGACCATGATTGGTCCACCCTGATAAGGGGGTTCAATAGGGACCCCATCGCCATCGAGGCAGACCCGGACCCATACGAGTTGCGGGACGGATATGACGGACTGGACCCCCGATTCCCGGACCGCCGGTGGACTCTCCGGGTAGAGCAACCTCTCATTCTCTCAGCTGAGCATCTGGAGAATGATACTCGGCACCGGGGTCCCAGTGGATCACCCCAGCTGGGATGGTGGCAGAGAGATGGACCATTCCCGATGCTTATCGAGCCAGCCGATTACACCCAGGATCGCCTGGTTAGCTGGTTGGAAGAGGAGCGTCGCGAGCGCGACGATTGGGACGCCGAGGACGAGGAGTTGGCCCAGGTGTCGCTGTTCGGGGAGTCCGATGAGGACAGGGAGTGGTAGTGTTGACGTTTCTCTTCAGTCCCTATAGACCCACAGTACTAGTGGTTTAGTGACAGTTATATTTAATGCATAAGGTGAACAATGACGATTTTCGGATTTTTCGGAGCCCTGTGAGGAGAGTGCAGTGACAGGTAAAGTATTCTTTTAATATGTTTACGGTTTTCGCGGATTTTATCGGAGCACCGGTATGCTCTTTCAGTTCGAAAAATTTTCTCCCCCGAATTTTTGCTAAATATTGAGGCCTGAGGGTCAACGGTCCCCCAAAACCACTCGAGATTGGGATACGCGTCCGCAGTACACGTTTTACCCCCTCCGCTCACACACGTCAGAGCCGCGTTATTCCGATCGGTGCGATGGTGGGTCCCTAAATATATTAGTGATGGAGGGGGCCAATATTTTTGACCCCCAAATTTTAGTATCGCGGCCGAGGGACCAGTGGTTCCCCCAAAACCGCTTGGGGTTGAGGTACTCGTTCAGTATACGCTGTACCCTCACCGCGCACACACGTCGGAGCCGTGCTATTCCGATCGGTGTGGTGGTGGGTCCTTTATTCACAAGCGGTGGTGGGGGTAAAATTTTTTACCCCCAAATTTCAATTTCGTGGCCGAGGGACCAGCGGTTCTCCCGAAACCGCTCGGGGTTGGGATACGCGCCTGGGTGGCGCACCCGCAGCCACGCTGTACCCCACCGCTCATACACGTCGGAGCCGTGCTACTCTGACAGGTGTGGTGGTGGGGCCATATCGACTTTAGGTGGGGGGCGCCATAGTAGTTCCCATACTACTACCCCTTTCTCCGCCACAAAATTTGATATGTAAATTTTCGGAAAACATTAGCACAAATAATATTTCAAAAATAGAATTTAAGCACAAAATTTGATAAGTAATTTTTCGGAAAACCTTCCCAAAAATAAAATGTCAAAAATAGAATTTAATCACAAAATTTGATATGTAAATTTTTGGAAAACACTCGCGAAAATAAAATGAAAAAAATTGAATTTAACCGTAAAATTTGATATGTCAATTTTCGGAAAACACTCGCGGAAATAAAATGAAAAAAATTGAATTTAACCATAAAATTTGATATGTAAATTTTAGGAAAACATTCGCAGAAATAATATTTCAAAAATAGAATTTAATCACAAAATTTGATATGTAATTTATCGGAAAACACTCGCGGAAAATGAATGTTAAAATCGAATTTAATCACAAAATTGATATGTAAATTTTTGGAAAACACTCGCGATTGTAAAATTTGGATTTTACCTTTCCTTTATTTGGATTTTTCCTTCTTGTTCCTTTATTATTATTCCTTCTTGCTCTTTTTAGCCACCCTTTTTTTGCTGGTTTTAGCTATCCTTTGGTATCCCTTTTTACTTTAGATTTGTTCCTTTCCGGGGCGGAATCACGACACGACTGACTGACTGATCGACTGACTGCATGGGCGATGCCCTTTTTGCGTCGTCAAATATTAATTCGTGTATGTAAATGCATACACGAATTTTTAATTGTATGGGGGTGGGGAATAAGATGTGGATGAGTGCTGAGTGTACTCTGTAGAGAGAGGGGGTAGGTAGATCGAGGAGACACGTGTCTTATTAGGGGAGGGGGAAAATTGGAGTAGCCAGCGTGGTCGCGTTCCTCGGCAAGAGGGGCGCGGAGAAGAGGGAATAAGGGAACAAGCGCGCATGAACCGTTTCGGGGCGCGAGGAGCGCGGGGAGGAGGGAAAAATAAAGATGCGTAGTTAGGTGTGAAGAGTGAGGTGAGGGGAGGGAAGCATTGGACAATGGTGGGACTGTTACGAGGTGGAGTGCCTCGCAACAGCAACCCGAAACCAGGGCGATAAGGCCCTCGGCAACGCGGGTTCAAACCTCCCGTGTGGTATGAACCCGCGGGTTCTCAAATTATATATTTTTCCATCGTCTTACCGGATGTAAGACGATCGGTTTAATGTACCATTGGAATCGTATGATTCCATTGGTATTTAAATATATTTTTTTAATTTCCGAAATTATTATTATTTCCGAAAGTTGGAATTAATAATAATTTTTGTACGTCGTTATGACGTGACAATTTCAATACAATTGAAAAATTTTCGTGTGCCTTTTTGACGCGATGGGACAATGTTAGAACCTCTGAACACTCCATGGCGACAAAACACTGTCATTGCACGTATCAAAAAATTTAATAGAATGCCTAGCGAATTTGCTAGAGAATTCTATCAAAATTCTATCAGAATTCTATAGGATTTCTCTTGAAATTCTATCAAAAATTCTATCTGTTTTTGCCGAATTCTATTGGATATCTGAAAGAGAAAAGTCAGTAAATTTTTAATTTTTGTAAGAATTTTTCTCTTGACATTTTTTCTATTAAAATTATCGGGCACAAATTTCCCAAGTTTTTTCAGCTGTATTTTGTTTCGTTTTGCTTTATAAATTTCGAGTGGAAAAAACTTCGAAAATTCGTGCCCTATAATTCTAATAGAAAAAATGTCAAGAGAAAAATTCTAACAGAAGTAAAAAATGTATTGACTTTTTTCTTTCAAATATCCAATAGATTTCATCAAAAAATGGATAGAATTTTCAATAGAAAAATCCTATAGATTTCCTATAGAAATCCTATAGAATTTTGATATGTATTAAATTTTTGGATACATGTGCGGACCTGTGCAATGCTGATCATCCTCTACACGCCCAAAAAAATTCCATAGAAACACCCAACTAAACTTCTTTTAGATGTCTATGGAACTCCTATTCAAAATCCTATAATTGTTTCACAACTTCTCTAGGGTAATCCCGGAACCTTCCTGCGCTGGAGAAAATGAAGAAAAGAACAATTCCTTAGCATGAATTATCCAAGTCCTTTTTATTATATTTTACCAGATCTCGGCCATCGAACAACGATTTTAAGGAGATTTCTCATGTTATCAAGCTGGCGGTTTTCACAAAGCGCTGATCTTTCTTTACCATATTGTGTACGTGGAAAATAAAAGGAAAATTCAAATAATTAGTGAGAACTGTCATTTGCTCGTTTCGTCTCGTTTTTCTCGTCTCGTCTTGTTTCTCTTCCCTCTCGACGGGTTCACAACAAATAATGAAGAAGAATGACAATTGGATGAGTATCATAAGTCGATAAGTTTGATCCAATCGACGAGAAAAAAGAGAATCATTCACTGCAACTTCATCGTATCAAACGCGAGTTCTTGAACTTTTCATTACAATTGCATAATTGTTCAGAGACAACTCTTGAAGTATCGTCTTGACGTATCTGTATACAGAAAAAAATTCCAAGGAGAACCAGAAAACCCGAGCAAAAACGGAATGAATTCACTGCAGCGCTCGGCTTGCCTGATGATTTGTTTCAAATTGAATACGTAGGGAATGATCCTTGTCTCAAATGCAAATACTGCGCTACACGCCTTGTGACGATCACATTGCAAGTTGCCAGGGATAATGTCAATTCCCAACGTCATCAATACAATCTGAATTTGAGAAATCAGCCACATGAACCATCTCAAGAAGCTTTCGATGCTACAACATCAGCAGAAAATGCTCTTTTGAAAGAAATAGGTGATTTTTTCATGGCCGTTGACGTCTCATTTGAAAAACTGGAACATTCAAAAGCTAAGGTGAAATTGATTTTTTCTTATAATATGTCTCCTTGGACAGTTTTATTGCAAAATAAAAATGCAATGAAATAATTTTTTCGATTAATACTAATGGAGAAAAAGTACAAAAAAAAATTACTGTGCTCACACAGTAAAGTGGGTTCAGATGGTCTTTCCAGGCAAAATGTATCGGAAAGAGCGGGAAAAAGTACTGTTGCCCCAGCAGTTTCTTCGGGTAGAATAGAATAGAATTAAGGACTACTGGTTTACGGACGGCTCTGGCTTCAATGAAAGTTTTGGGGCAGGCATCTACCGTCTGAAAGATGGCTTCGGAGAGAGTTTTCCGCTGGGCCATCATTCAACCGTCTTTCAAGCAGAGATGCTGGGCATACTTAAGTGTGCAGAGTATCTGAACGCGAGAGACACAAAAAAGATGAAAATATTCATCTGCAGTGACAGCCAGGCGGCGATACACGCCCTGGAAAAACCCACTACAGAGTCACAGGTGGTGTGGGAATGCATGCAGGCATTGGACACACTGGGTAAAAACAACCGGGTCACCGTAACCTGGGTGCCAGGTCACCATGGGATTCTGGGTAATGAAGAGGCAGATAAGCTGGCCAAGGAGGGTACAGAAAGTGTGCCCTCACACGGCCTGCTTGGCATGCCCTTCGCAGTGGGAAAAACTCTTATTAAAGATCATTTCCAGCGGGATCATGTCAGGCGTTGGGAGAAAGTTGCGACCTGCAGACAAGCGAAACTGCTTATGAGAGGGCAACTAAGAGTTAGGAGAAAGCTTCTGGAGCTGCACAGAGGGGATCTGAGGGTAGCAGTAGGGCGCCTTACGGGTCATACAGCTCTCAGAGCTCATCTGTTCAAGATGAAACTTGCAGAACAAGAAGACTGCAGACTGTGCGGAGGCGATAAGGAGGGCGTCATCCACATTTTATGTGAATGCCCCCTATTAGCACTCCGTCGCTATAAAATCTGGGGCCAGGCTTTCCTGGAACCAGAGGACTTACAACAAGCGGCTGTCACCAGCCTTATTAGCCTAGTGAGAAACACAGGGCTGGGGCTGTGTGACTGACCGAAACTAAGGCGGAAGTTACAAAAGATCGTATGATTTAGGTGACTCTGGGCGCTTCAAGTGACCAGCCGCAATTTTTCTATTCTATTCTTCGGGTAAATGCCGAGAAAAATTCTCGCGCAGCACGGTAAAATACAAGAGACCGTGAGTTTTTACGTTGAAATACGAGAAAAATTATGGAGCTGCCGGGTAACTTTTTCCGGTGCTTCACCAGAATTTGGGGAGCCAATCGCGCATTCGTTAGATTTCGGCACTTTTCGCCTTCCACTACGAACAGTTCTCATTGCGCATGCGCAACACCACAATTTTTCTAGGACAGCACGGTAATTTTTCTGGTGCTAGATAATGGAACCCACTTTACCATGCAGCACGGTAATTTTTCAGTGAATTAGTCCAGAATATTTCTGGAATTTTTTTCTCCGTGTAGAATGTACATATCAAACTCACTTCTTTCATGTTGAGAAGAAATGATTTGCACTAGTCTCGGCGGGAATAGATAAACCATTTTTTTCTCATACACGGGGTTGTATATGATTTATGGCAATTATGGGATTTGTGTTAACATTGATAACTCACATAGCGAAAGACTCTGAAAATAGACATAAAAAAGATAGGTGATATGGGAAAAACTATACTGACTCGAAAGACTCGGCAAAAATCTGGTCAACCCGGGCAACTGAAGGAAAATAAAAAATGGAGAAACTGAGAAAAAATGATGAACAAAAAATTTTAATTTAAAAAATGTAGTGAAGCTACTTATTTATCGTTGGAATTATTTCACTATATTGTATTCGCACCGGCTTAGCAGCCGAATACCTGACTACGTCACCTCGTGACGATTCGTCATATTTCGGGCACCCTCGATCGGATGATCTAATTGCCTATATCGTCGCGAGAGACAGATTCGTGATAGCTCTCAAGGTGTAAACATCGACACATTCGCTGTGAATAAATTCCATTCGATTTCTACTGTTATAACGCGTGTTATAATTTCATCAACCCGTCCAACATTCCCGAGTATCCCACAAGTGGTGACCCCGACGTGATCCTTTTAACGTGATCAATAAAATTATCGTTTTAACGTGTTCAGAGTGAAATAGTCGCCGTTAAAATTAAAGTAATTTTCGATCGCGTGGTTTTCGTGGATCATTCGAGAAGCGTTGGATTTTAGACACGTGCTCGGTAGCGTTATATCGTTTACCGCGCTTGTGTTACCGCGTGTGATATTTTGTGCATCGTGGTGCATCGCTGAGCACCCAGAGACGTTGTGCTGCACCGTGAAAATTATCACGAACAATTTCGCCGTGATTAGTGCACTTTTAGACGATTTTAGTGATTTTTCAGCAAAATGCCTGACGAGCCCGACACAACACAGGCATTGAGACGCCTCGTGGTTCGACCGGCACCATTTTCTGCCGAACGCCCGGAGCTTTGGTTTGCTCAACTCGAAGGGCAATTTCACCTCGCAGGTATCGAAAATGAACTCGACAAATTCCACATGGCTGCCGTCCACCTCGACACGCATGCCGCAGCTGAGGTTCAGGACATCATACTGCATCCACCTGCTCAAACTCCATATAAGGCATTAAGAGAAGCCCTCGTGGAGAGACTCACGGCTTCACAGGAGGCAAGACTACACCAACTCCTGGACAAAGAGGTTCTCGGTGATCGTAAGCCCTCACATTTTTAAGACATTTAAAATCTCTTGTCGACAATATTCCAAAAAATCTTCTGAAAACAAAATGGCTGTCACGCTTGCCAGCAAATACTCAATCAATTTTAGCGACGCAAGCAGATTCCACACTGGACAAAATGGCGACATTGGCCGACAAATTAATGGAAATATCGTCTCCACCAATTATTAACGCCATTTCTCCAGGCGCTGATCCAGCCGTTGCCGCCCTGGAACAGAGGTTTTCGCGTCTCGAACTTTGCATTTCTGAACTAGCGAACGCAATAAAAAACGAACGCTCCCGCTCTCACTCACGTTCCAAGTCTCGTTCAAGGCCTCGTTCAAGGTCATGCAGTCAAAGATACGAAAAATGCTGGTATCATTTCAAATTTGGTGATCAAGCCACTCGATGCAGGCCTCCTTGTTCAATGTCGACGGGAAACGAACCGTCGGATCGTTAGCGGCGGTAAACGATCCAATCTTCCGCTCACACCGCCTATTCGTGTCGGAAATTAATACCAAAGTCAAATATTTAATCGATACCGGCGCGGATTTGTGCGTATATCCACGAACGCTTTTCCCTGGCAAAAATAAGGCAACGGAGTACATGTTGTACGCAGCAAATGGCACACGGATACACACATACGGCTGTACTGTCCTCTCGCTCAATTTCGGCCTCAGAAGGGATTTTTCCTGGCGTTTCACTATCGCGGATGTCGAAAAGCCAATTATCGGCGCAGATTTTCTCGCGCATTTTGGACTTTTACCTGATTTAAAGAACAATTGTCTATTAGATTCAGCAACCGGTTTATCGACGCGATGTATAGCGTCATTATCGAATATCGTTTCAACAATTAAAGTTTACCGGCCGACCGAATCGTCTTGGACAGATCTACTTGCCGAATTTCCGTCAATAACTAAACCGGATGGAAATTTTCAATTGACAAAACACACAACGGTCCATCATATCGCAACAACGCCCGGACCTCCTGTATCGAGTAAAGCTCGTCGTCTCGCCCCAGACAAATTAACGATCGCACAACAGGAATTTCAGAAAATGATGAAGCTAGGTATCGCTCGTCGTTCAAAGAGCCCCTGGTCTTCACCGCTACACCTGGTGCCCAAGAAATCTGGCGATTGGCGACCCTGTGGAGATTATCGCGGACTTAACGCTCGTACGATACCGGATCGATATCCAGTTCGCGTACTAGAAGATTTTACCGCCAATCTCGCAGACAAAAAGATATTTTCGACCGTCGATCTCATTCGTGCTTTCAATCAGATTCCTGTCGCACCGGATGACATCTGCAAAACAGCAATAATTACGCCTTTCGGTTTATTCGAATTTCCATTCATGACGTTTGGACTTCGAAATGCTGCGCAGACATTTCAGCGATTTATCGATGAAGTAACACGAGACCTAGATTTCGTTTTTCCGTATATCGACGACATCTTAGTTGCCTCTAAAGACCCCGAAGAACATAAAAAACACCTTCGTCTCCTATTTCAACGCTTGGCAGAGTATGGAGTTGTCATCAATACCGCCAAATGCCATTTCGGAGAACCAGAAGTCGACTTTCTCGGTTATCGTGTAACGGCGGAAGGAATTCGTCCGCTTCCCGAAAAAGTTGAAGCTATCGTCAACTTTCCTCGACCAGAGAAAATTAAGAAGTTACGTGAATTTCTCGGCATGATTAACTTTTATCGGAAATTTGTTAAAGGTGCTGCAACAACACAGGCACCCCTTCACGAATTTCTTCAAGGTTCTAACGTAAAAGGGTCTCATCCAGTTCCGTGGACTACAGAAGGAGAAGCCGCCTTCAATGCCTCTAAGAAACAACTGCAAGACGCAACGCTGTTAGTGTACCCAGATACGTCACTACCGTGGGCTGTTTTTACCGACGCGTCCGAATTTGCTATCGGCGCCGTTCTTCAACAGCGCAGAGGTACCGTCTGGGAGCCGCTCGCCTTCTTCAGTAAGAAGCTTCAACCTTCCCTGAGGAAGCGATGCCCATACGACAGAGAGCTCCACGCAATTTATGAAGCAGTTCGTAAGTTCAGGCACATTTTTGAAGGTCGTCACGTGACCATTTATACTGATCATAAACCGCTGCTGCATGCTTTCAAACAGAATCCTGATAAAGCAAATCCTTGGCAGTTCCATCGCCTTGATTTTATCGGTCAGTTTTCAACAGATATTCAGCATGTCGCAGGTAAAGATAACGTTGTTGCCGACGCCTTATCGAGAATCGAAGCCATATCCATAGCAATCTTGACGGCCGAACTAGCACAGGCACAAGCAGCAGATGCCGAACTCCAAGAACGTCTGCAAGACCCGAATGGCGTCCTTCAACTACGACCTATTAACATGCCAGAGAGTCCAACTCCAATTTACTGTGACGTCAACGATCAGCTGATTCGTCCCTATGTACCATTACCGCTACGTAAGAGAGTTTTTGACACTCTGCATAGCGTCAGTCATCCAGGGGCTAACGCATCAACTCAGCTGGTTGCTCAACGTTTCGTCTGGCCGAGTTTAAAGAAAAACTGTCGTCTTTGGACTCGTGCATGTCTCGCATGCCAGAAAAATAAAATTTCACGACACGTGGTATCGCCGATTCAAGACTTTCCCGGGGGAAGAACAAGACGCTTCGAACACATTCATGTCGACATCATCGGACCATATGTACCGTCCAGAGGTTACCGTTATTGCCTGACAATAATCGACAGATTTTCACGTTTCCCGGAAGCATTCCCGATTTCCGACATTACCGCTGAGACTGTTGCCGGTGTGCTCTACGCAAACTGGATTTGTCGTTATGGCGTTCCGCTTCGGATCACGACAGATCAAGGGACACAATTCGAGAGCCAACTCTTCAACGCTCTCGCTCGACGTACAGGCAGCAGACATATTCGCACGACGGTGTTTCACCCGCAAGCTAACGGCATGGTGGAACGTCTACATTGCCAAATCAAAGCAGCAATACAGTGTCACGAGAGTCCTCATTGGGTAGATACCCTCCCCACCGTGCTTTTTGGAATTCGTTCAGCGTGGAAAGACGATCTTAACGCCACATCTGCCGATATCGTATTTGGAGAGCCACTTCGATTACCAGGAGAATTTCTCGCTCCTGCTCCGAACAATGGCCTACCGGCAGTAACGATTGCCGACAGACTCAGAAACCACTTCGCTGAGCTCGCTCCAGTTCCCGGCACACTACACGGCCAACGTAAAGTATTCGTATTTAAAGAACTCGCCTCATGTTCGCACGTTTTTGTTCGTTTAGATGCTGCTCATCATGCATTTACGCCACCGTATGAAGGACCACATCGTGTCATATCGCGACACGAGAAGCATTTCGTCGTCTGGATCAATGGTCAAGAAACTGTCGTATCCATTGACCGTCTGAAGCCAGTATTTTCCATTGCCGAAGACGAAGCAGCCGACGCTGACTTGCCGGATGACGACAACGATTCAGACGACACTCTATTACCGTCGTCAGAACAACCGACCCCTGGTACGACACCAGATGCCTCACCGCAACCTGGACCATCTAGACGCAGATCATCATCTTGGGCTCCATCGAGTGACGCAAGATCATCTTTGGACTCAACTCCTCGACCAGTACGAAAACGCGTCAGGTTCAGTCACTAAACTCACTCAATATTCAAATTTTTTTTTCAAATCACGTATACCGTTTTTAGTGCCATTTTAACGCGTATACATTGCCTATATTGTATATATTGTATATATTGCACATAGCTAACTCCCTCTTTTTTTTCCGACACAGAAGGGGAGTATTGTAGCGAAGCTACTTATTTATCGTTCGAATTATTTCACTATATTGTATTCGCACCGGCTTAGCAGCCGAATACCTGACTACGTCACCTCGTGACGATTCGTCATATTTCGGGCACCCTCGATCGGATGATCTAATTGCCTATATCGTCGCGAGAGACAGATTCGTGATAGCTCTCAAGGTGTAAACATCGACACATTCGCTGTGAATAAATTCCATTTGATTTCTACTGTTATGACGCGTGTTATAATTTCATCAACCCGTCCAACATTCCCGAGTATCCCACAAAAAATCTTGGTACTACTCATATTATGGGAGGAAAACAATATTTTCATGAGAATATTATCCTGTTCCATAGCTTCTAGACATAAGGGGAGCGAAGAAGCGAACAAAAAGCACCGAAAATTGCCCTGACATCTCAAAAAATTGTCCCAACTTTTAAAAAATTCCATTCCGTATAAGCGTATGTCAGTGTATGCATTTTATGTCGCGCCGTGCAATAAGTCGAGTTTATCGCACGCTGCGCTTCGCGCAGCCTGCTCAAAACTCGACTTCTGCACGACTTGACATAAAATATTATAGAACACTCGGTAATAAATTTCGTTTTAAACGAATGTGTGTACAGACCTCGCCTTCGGCTCGGGCTGTGAACTACACATTCGTTGAAAACGAAATTTGTGCCCTTGTACTCTAACGTACTATTATGCATTTTTTCTATTGCATTTCTGAATAGTGAACGAGGGTTGGTGGGTTGAAAATACTACCAACATGGAGGGAATCAATCCATCTCCCGATTAGTGATGCGGAAAGACAGGAGACAAGACAAGAGTTACATATCTCTTGTCTTGTCTTGCGATCTTAGAGCTTCTTTGTTTTCTTGAGTTGTTCCAATTGCCAATAGAATTTGTCTCTTGTCTTGTTCGATATGAGCAAGAGAAAAAAAATTCTTGTCTTGTCTTGCGTTCTCTTGTGCACCTCGACAATTTTAGTTTTAATTCCGTCAGTTGAATAAATTTCATGAATCTCATCAATTCGACGCAGCCATTGTCGGAAAATTAGATAAAAATCCCCGCCACTTTGTTCTGCTGCTCGATTTTGGGCTAATCTCTGATATTTTTATGGTCAATGAATGATCAAATTCATAATATATTATAAATGGTTTTTTATAACGACCAATTAATTAGTAATTTTCCGAACGTGGCTATCGATACGAAAGTCACGCGGGGATGGTTAAATCCCACAACGGTTACAAGCGGATGGTCAAATTCCGCAAGGATCAATGGTCACGAGGGTCAAACGTCACAGGGGTGACTGGGAAAAGGTTAAATTTTTACTAGAGCCAAACGTATAACGGGAGTCACTGGAGGATGGTCAAATTTCACGAGGACCAAACGTTTCCAGAGTCACAAGGGAATCGTCAAATTTCAAAGAGGGTCAAACGTCACGAAGATCACGATGGAATAAATAACCCTCGTGACGTTTGATTCTCGTGAAATTTTCGATCAATTATTGCTTTCCTTGTTCCATGTCTTTATTTCCTCTTGCCTCTTGCGAACTTTCCTCTTGTCTTGTCTTGCCCATCTTAGCCAGATAAAAATTTGTCTTGTTTCTCTTGCGCTCTTGTGGCATCACTACTCTCAATAGATAGAAAGAACACAATCTCTTCGTGAATTCTTGCGATTCAGGATACTCATTCTAATGACCCAGACGATTAAAAGCTTCATCAAAACGAAAATGTCCACTGGTTAGAAAAGTACCTCGTTCAAGCGCTTGGGATTTCAACTCCGAAGCTTGACATGCTTGTTCATATGCAGAGAAGTTGGAGGGAAATACCCGATTCATTCTAATTATCATGATCATCATTGTCTCAAAATTGTAACCGAAATAATCTCCTACGATTATCTGATTCATGAATTCGATTCTTTCTCTTCAAGGCGTTTATGGAGAAGTATGTGGTGAGAAGAATGCCTGACCCTTCGATACTACGCAAGAGATATGTCCATATCACGTATGAAGAGACGATCCGCAAAATCCGGGAAGAGATTGGAGATGGACCCATTTGGATTTCGGTGGACGAAACAACAGACCATCAGAAACGAAATGTCGCGGTAGCAGTCGTTTCACCTTTATGTGACGATCGATCCGGAAAAACTCGAATTATCAATTGTCATGTACTGACAGCAACAAATGCCCAAACTATATCAGCCTTCTTCGAAGAGTCACTGAGCATACTCTGGCCAGGTGGAATCCACCATGAACGTGTCCCGATATTCGTAAGTGATGCGGCGCCGTATATGAGGCTTGCTGGGACACTGCTTCGACAGAGTTATTTGAAAATGATACATGTGACTTGTATCAATCACGCATTGCAAAGAGTTGTATGTGAAATACAAAAAGAATACGAGGATGTCAATGCTTTAATTGCATCCGTTGAAGCAGTTTTCGTGAAAGCGCCAACACGCGTGGAACTTTTCAGAGAAATGGCTCCAAGTATTCCTTTACCTCCAGAAGTTATTGTCACTCGCTGGAGAGTGTGGCTGGATGCTTGCGCTTATTATTGTACCAACTTTCATGCAGTAGCAAGAGTGGTCAATTCATTGGATCCGACTGGAATAAGCTGCATCAGGAACGCACAGCGACTGCTTCAACTAACTCAAATTGAAGAGGACCTAAATTATATTCACGATGCATTTGGTCACATCAGTCAAGCGATTATCAGACTGGAAAAAAATGGTCTTCCACTCTCCGATGCCAGGACCATCATTCATGATGTTCGGACAAGAATCGAAAATAATGATGAGGTGAACCAAGCAATTAAGGATAAGATGACGCGAGTATTCGAGAAGAACCCTGGTTTCGGAGACCTCCTTGCGATCCATGACCTTGTGCGAAGAGATGTATTCACGGCGGATGATGTGATTCCGGGATGGACTGAAGATGATGCTGGGTCACTCACTTACGCACCCACCACTTCATCGGAAGTTGAACGATGTTTCAGCGTCTTCAGGAAACTTCAGGAGCGTCTTCAGGAAACATTTTCAGGAAAAATCGTAGTAGTTTTCACTTTGAGAATCTCCATCGATGGGTCACAGTCAACTGTTATATGCGAGAAGACTGAATATTCCACATTCTCTCTCCCCTTTATTTGGAATACCTGCTGAAGTCAATTGATAGGGTGTCAATGGATGGTGTCAATTGATTCAGGGTGTCTAGCCGACCGGGAAATGTCAAAAACTTTTCTCTTACCACCATGGATGTAAAGTTTGTTGGATTTCTCATAAACTTCGACTGAAAAAAAAAAACAGTTTTGGGCGATTTCCTTGAACAATCCCACAGCTTGACTGCGCGTTGTTTTGCATGAAATGTCGTATAAGAATAATTCTATAGGAAAAAATGATACAAAGCAGTTCATGTTTAACCTTGTAGTTCAACAATTTTTTCTATTGAGACATTCCCTATAACTCTTTGAGGATTCCAACTTCACTAATACAACACATAGAAAAACAGAAAATTTAAACCGAGGAATTTACCTAAGAAATATTCCAACAGAATCTATTGTTTAGATGAAATGAAATCTTATTATTGTCCTTATCGAACATTCCCTATTGAACATTCCAATTGAGGAGAAGTGCAGAAAAGTTATTATCTCCCACTAGAATCGGCTGTAAACTCACAGAAAAATTACAATGAGCACAAATATAATAGAATTTTGGTGTGTGGAATATTGTCTACTCGAATCCAGTTTAAGAAGTTGATGGATTCATATTGCAGTATCATTTTCTAGCGTCAATAATCTCAATTGGGGAACTAAAGACGAATTTACACACATGTGGTGACTTTATGAATTTTTGAGCTTGTGATTAGGGAATCCTCAACTTCTATGTAATTGTGAGCCCACAACTTCTTTGTAATTGTGAGACGTTTTGACGTGGATACGTCTTTCAGGGCAGGCAAGGGGGGGGGGAGGTATTTACGGAGTTCCGGAACATATGAGAAAGTTTTCAAGTTTTCAAAAAAATTTGAGAAGCAAATTTCGATTTCCTAGGGAATTTTTCAGTCATCATCGACAACAAGACACGACATGACACGAATTACGTCACTGAGAGTCTGAAATCTCATGGAAAAATCCATGAGCGTAATAAATTTTAATTGAATTACCATCCGAAAAGTGATAGAAGTCGAGAAATTGAAATGCATATGGGCGAATCCGCCAATTCTGTATAGGAAAAATGACCTTCAAATTTTGAAAGTTTTTTTTCTATTCTTTATCGGAAAGTACTATCTGAATGAAGAAAAATGAGCGCAACCGGAGGTCTCTATCTCAATTATTGGCGGAGATATCGAATTTTGAGTTTTTTTTCTCCCTGAAAACTTTTATTTTTCGATTTCAATTACGAGTCCCTATGAAAAACTAAAAAAAAAATCGAAGCCATAAATTTCATCGGAAATTGTCTCAGCTTTCCGAAAAAAATATAGTTTTTAATGTATCTTTACATTTTGGTGGAGAAAAATCGAAAAGAAAGTTCCAAACGGCGATTTGAAGATGTTCCCAAAACTTTTTGGAATTTTTTAAAGTTTCATCGGAAAGCGCAGGGAATCCCCGAACGAAAACATATTTTCAATGTTGGTGCTCTCATTAATTCAGGGGTGGAATACAAAAAACAAAATTTATTTCTTCTAAGAAATTTGTTTTTCAAAAATATCTTGGAATCCATGGGAGATAGAGAAATTTTTATTAAGATATTGGTTGGAACGCAGCTAAAATCTCCATATTGTTCACGGTCGACTACCTCGGCCATCTCCGAAAATGTCCGTGACCCTTCGGGTCAACGGACACAGGTCGGCGCGGCACGCTGTAGAGAAAAACGAAAAGTAGTATCCATTCATATTTCAGCGAGTTCACATTAAATAAGAAGTAGTCTCTCAACTAGTCCACAAGTATTAAGTAAAACTCAACGAGTAATTCAACGTGTAGTAATTCACCGAATAGTTATTAACGGGTATTAATCAACATTATGAAGAATTCATTTCGAGCAGTCGTTCAGTTGTGTTTCGGTATCGTCACGATAATGACATAGACGGTNGGTATTAATCAACATTATGAAGAATTCATTTCGAGCAGTCGTTCAGTTGTGTTTCGGTATCGTCACGATAATGACATAGACGGTTCAGTCAATTAGAATACAAAATTTCACATCTGTGTCCAGTACATCACCATAATAATTAATTCAGTCCAGTAAAAATTTCAGTGAATCAACACAGTTTATGTCAAAGTAACTAACAATAATTTTGAGATCATCAACAATTATATATACAGGGTGTTTCAGAAGTACATGTACATCTGAACACCCTAGGATCAGGGGGTGATTCTGAGCAGAAAAGTCCTCTTGCACGTTTTGATGAGACTCAGCCCTAAAAATTTATTGGCAATTAAGGGTGGGCCAATGGGGAGTGATTTT
>NW_021682185.1:0-2381 GCF_001412515.2 Diachasma alloeum | reverse complement strand
AAAAATTAATTCAGAGTATTCATGGTCGGAGTCATCCACTTGGGGGGTGATTTTCCAAATTTTCGTGCATAGGAAAAATCCCCAATTGATTGTAGATAATGGAGGAGGGGGGAGTGATAGTGTTGACAAAATTAATTTGTTAAAAAAAAATTTCTTGAATGTTTTCCATTTTTCATAAATTAATTTAGAGTATTCATGGCCAGGATGATTTATTTAGAGAGTGATTTTCCAAAGTTATGTGAATAGAAAAAAATTGCAAATTAATTATAGATGAGGGGGGAGGGGGAAGTTATAGTGTTAATAGGAGTGATTTGCTAAAAATATTGTTTTAATGAATTTTCAATTTTTTAAACATAAATTCACAGTATTCATGGCTAGGGCGATCCATTTTGGTCGCGGTTTTACAAAGATTTATTCATATAAGAAATCCCCAATTGATTATAGATGATGAGGGAGGGGGATGTGATAGTGTTGACAACAATAATTCGATAAAAAAATAATTTTTTCATTCTTCAAAAATTACTAGGTTAAAATTATTCCGTTAAATTGAGATCCCCTGAATTTTGATTACAATGAGAAAAACTAATGGATTCATTGGGATATCCCGGTTACTTACTTTCAATGATAAGAAAATGATCATGGTTTTTTAACGACAAATCATGAAGTTCTAGTTCTACGAATGCTACACTATTTTACCACCTCCAATTTATTTCAAGCACAAAGTTTTTCATTGAATTAGGATATCTTGAGATGCATTCGATTTTCCCTCAAAAATTACGTGGCTTTGCATGAAATATAACAGAAAAAAACAGAGCCTTGAGAAAACGTCCTCTTAGATTTCAACGAATGAGTTTTTCTACTTACCGTTTCCCTAATCAAAAGGTAAACTTCACCAGGTTGTTTCCCACGTTTTGTTGAATAAAAAATTCTGTTAGTAATCCATGATTCTTGGGTCAAAAATCGAGAGACATTTATTGTTGGACGGTTCATTAGAACCAAAAAAAGACTTGCAATATTTTCTTAACAATATTCTTTTCGAGATAAATGCAAAATCGAATCAATCTTCCAATTAACTCTTAATACTTTACTACTTTGCTACCCATATAATCTGTAATGAGTTAGGAAGGTGCCATTAACTATCGGTGTATTAGTCGAAATAAGATTCTGTGTATTTTTTACGATTTTTTATTCCATGTCATAATTATCATACATCGAATATTACATTTTCAACCCCAAGATGGACCAGGCACGTTATAGGAATCATCATCATTATCATCATCATAGATATCAGGGGGGGGGGGGGTACATTCAAATCATATCCTACTCTAACTTCCATATCTGGTCCATCATCTAATTCATCAATTCCATCAAATTCAGCATAGAATGGAACATCTACAATCGTATTTGTACATGAAGTCTCTGCACAATTTTTACATAAATGTGAGCAAAGTAACCCAGATTTGATGCAACCACATGTTCTAGGGCTACACTGTTTTTTACAATGACATGTGATCAACCCCAATAAATTGTCTGGAATTGGTGGTAATGTTGTGGCAGTGGGAACTAAAATTCCATCAGTTCTCAACTCCCAACCCCATGATTCTACAGGCAATTCATTATTCAACCAACATTGGACTTGCCAATAAACTCTCAAAGTATGAAATTTTGCTGCAGCTGACGTCGGTGGTAATGTTGCCAAATTGAAGTCAGTTTTTCGTTTCGCTTTCAGACTCTGAATGTATTTGCCACATCTTACTTCATTCAAATTTCCTCCAGTTCCTTTATACATTTTTATTATCAATTGTTCTCCCGAGTTTACAAGAACAGACATATTTTCAATTGATACTGGTTCAAGAAAAACATTCAATAAATCAGTTACTGAATTTTTTTCTTTTACAAATGTCTTTACCACTGTTTTTTTTGAAGAAAAAGTTATTGAGAGAGTAAAAATACAGTTTCCTCTCTCCCAGAGCGATGGATCACGGATTTTCTTTTCTCATGGTGCGTTTTTCATTTGATAAGGATGCGAATAAATTGTCCTTAACCCCATTATTATTACTAATAAATTTATGAACACTGAAGATATTTAAAAAATGCAAGAGCATTCTCTTTATCTTGAAAATGATACAATTTTTCATTTTTCAATTTTTCATTCTTCTGATTCAACATTTTTTCTATGACTTGATGCTTTGATTGTTGGAGCCATTGGCAATTCCAAATCTCTAACAACAATGAAAATGGCCAAATGATACTGAATATTGTTTTCACACAGATATATTGCTCTAAGAATATAGAGAAGAACAAAGATTTTGTTTACCATTTAAGAATTCAGCAGAGGAGCTGATGCAAGAGATCGACATTTGGAGGTTATATCACTATTT
>NW_021682184.1:308-1227 GCF_001412515.2 Diachasma alloeum | reverse complement strand
TATATATAATGTAGATATCAGTATATCATCAATATATCATTAGATAACGAAACATATATGATGATAAAATATAATAATATTCTCACCCCTCAACCATACGTGGGGTCTCCACCCCATACATCAATACCTTGCGCGATATTTGAACACCACCCCACTTTTTGAAATTCTATTTTCCCCGCCGCGCCCGTGTACCAGGCCAAACTAGTCATGAAGTCGATACTACCGCCATCTCGCGGTATCTTCCCTACAGGCCTGTATTACCCCCCAGTATACTAGTAATTATTTTATTAAACTAATGAATAACAAGACAATTAACCATCGGATTACCTACCTATATATAATTAATTAATTAATTTTTACATTGTTTTGGGACCTCCGCCCATTGTTTTAACCCCAAAAACAACTGCCCCCTAACTGCCCCGTAACTGAGGGGCAAGATACTCGCCAGGGGTGCACGCATAACCCTATTTTATTTATGATTTCCCCACTTATCACTACACAATCACTTCTCAGAAATAGAGAGAGTATTTGTGAACCGATTATGCACTCCATGGNATGCACTCTATGGGTGCACTTATCGTTCGACAAATACGGGGTTTTCGGAGAGGGCACGATGCCGTCATTCGGTGATGCCGTAACATGTGCATTCGCCTCCCATGGTCCTCCTACGGATTTTCGGGGGAAATGTGCACTACTGCCCTTCTGGGAGTGTGCACTTGGGGTCAGAGGGTATTCTTAACATTTTTCCTCCAATCCAGGTTCCACGAGGAGTCCTCTCGGCGTCTTTTCCCTTGGGTTGCTCTAAGGTATGATACAAGCAGGTATGATGAAGCCAGAAAACAGGGGACAAGTTCGCCGGAGCGCCAGAAGCGGCGTTCCGGTCGACTTACGCTTCCCCTCATCTCCTTTAGTCTCCCAC
>NW_021682184.1:0-249 GCF_001412515.2 Diachasma alloeum | reverse complement strand
AACGTTATGAAATTGATATTTTAAGTCAAAATAATTAGCCCCGTATGAAATTACATGTACAATGCGAAGAAAAATAAAAAAATGCCAATATATTCTTGGTTTTTCATGTACTATTTCTTTAATAGTCAATGGCCCGCTCACTCTTTCATTAATGGGGTGATTTTTATCTGCTCAATATAATAGCATTAAAAATAAAATGGAAATGCATTTTTGTCCAATGTTGAACAATATTTATTTTTCGCGCGAAAA
>NW_021682183.1:1196-1760 GCF_001412515.2 Diachasma alloeum | reverse complement strand
AGCGCAGCCAGGTGCATAACTGATGGTAGCGAGCGTAGGGGGATGCTCCAGCATCCCCCACAAACGGGAAAAGCGTTATTTCGGAACTCTTAGTGACGACTTTGTTGTTTCCGGCGTTATCCGGCTCGGCGAACCAAATGTCATGCACATGAGCCCGTGGGTCTGGAGTAGAGATCGTCCTCCTGTCGACCCGACCATGTGCCGACATTCGAGTACCCGGAGACGGTGACGTGCGATGACCGAAGCGGTAACTGGTGGCCGAGAGTGTGGGTGGTCGTGAAGTGGGTAACAGGGTTCCACTTTGGTCGGATCAGCCTCTCGGCGTCCCAGGCTCTGAGGAGTCCCGGCTGATTCGCATTTAATTCTGAAAACCCTCCCGAGTCGAAATACTCGGGAGGCGAAANTCCAGGCTCTGAGGAGCCCCGGCTGATTCGCATTTAATTCTGAAAAAACCTCCCGAGTCGAAATACTCGAGAGGCGAATGCCTACTGAGAGAGTGAAAAAACCCTCCAGGACGAGAGTAAATTCACTTT
Source organism: Diachasma alloeum (assembly GCF_001412515.2). Taxonomy (NCBI): domain Eukaryota; kingdom Metazoa; phylum Arthropoda; class Insecta; order Hymenoptera; family Braconidae; genus Diachasma; species Diachasma alloeum. The sequence goes on along the minus strand of NW_021682183.1, from coordinate 1,227 downwards.
ACATGGATGATTAGGCCGTGAGGCTTAATTT
>NW_021682183.1:0-1164 GCF_001412515.2 Diachasma alloeum | reverse complement strand
GATTCGTCTCCGGTTTCCCAGCGCAACCCATGAAAACTGTTGATTAGCCATGTGTTGGAACGTTTAGCCTTAGCTGATAATTCATCCCATGAATATGGTGGTTTGAAGAGTACACATTCAACTCGTTCAAGGTCATCAATATATGCAACTGCCAGTTCTTTGACGATGAATGTGTTATCATCACTGTGAAATCCTTGAACGTCCGCGATCGGGTCCATCTTTATACCGTACAGTTCTGAGTACGACTGATCACTTTGGTGAAAATACTGCGTATTTCTTGAAGAATTTCATTGCATCATTATGCGTCATATTTCTCAGAAATGTTTACATTTTGAAAGAAGTGCGCATATTATTGCGCAGTTTGAGGGACAGTGGTTCGGAGTGGGGAAGATTGCGTCATATTTCTGAGAAAATGTTTACATTTTGGAAGAAGTGCGCATATTTTTGAGCAGTCTGAAGGACAGTGGTTCGGAGTGGGGAAGATTGCGTCATATTTCTGAGAAAATGTTTACATTTTGGAAGAAGTGCGCATATTTTTGAGCAGTCTGAAGGACAGTGGTTCGGAGTGGGGAAGATTGCGTCATATTTCTGAGAAAATGTTTACATTTTGGAAGAAGTGCGCATATTTTTGAGCAGTCTGAAGGACAGTGGTTCGGAGTGGGGAAGATTGCGTCATATTTCTGAGAAAATGTTTACATTTTGGAAGAAGTGCGCATATTTTTGAGCAGTCTGAAGGACAGTGGTTCGGAGTGGGGAAGATTGCATCATAAGAGGTAATACTTCCATCATTCCTTCAACATCAGTTTGCGTCATGGATCCCTTGAGTCCAGACGAGGTGAAATTGTTGTGCGCACTTCCACCATTTTTGGTGGACCATAATGATATTGTCATTAGACATTATGGTGAAAATCCATCACAAACGGCACAAGAGTGTTTTCGTGATTTTCTGGATTTGAAGGAGAATTTGGCACTCATTAAGAGTTTACGGATTGGGCTAAATAAAAAAGATGTCCAGTTGATGAGTGATGAAATTCATTTGTTAAAGTCGATTGCGCCATATGTCTGTGAGTACGATGATATTGTTATCNGTCATGGATCCCTTGAGTCCAGACGAGGTGAAATTGTTGTGCGCACTTCCACCATTTTTGGTGGACCATAATGATA
>NW_021682182.1:786-1889 GCF_001412515.2 Diachasma alloeum | reverse complement strand
TTCCATTGAAAAATTGTGAAAAATCGAAATTGTGTAAACATAAAAAAATGTTGAGAAAGTTGGGAAACAAAAGACAGATTTTATCCAGCAAGAAAAAAATTCTCAATCAGAAAGGCGGCGCATTCCTGCCCATGTTATTGGGGCTTCTCATTAACGCAATCATTTCAGCTGTTGTNTCCATTGAAAAATTGTGAAAAATCGAAATTGTGTAAACATAAAAAAATCTTGAGAAAGTTGGCAGACAAAAGACAGAGTTTATCCAGCAAGAAAAAAATTCTCAATCAGAAAGGCGGCGCATTCCTGCCCATGTTATTGGGGCCTCTCATTAGCGCAATCATTTCAGCTGTTGTATAATCATGGAACATGCACGAAAAATGATACTTGTGCCGGAAGACAGTGTGGAAAAATTGAAGAAAAATTCTACACATGACGTTCATCACGTTCTAACGGAGCTGACTAAAGAGATTCAACCATCAGCTCAAACCTTTGGCACTAATACAAGTCGATTGGATGCTCAATTATTGGAAATTTTGAATGCAAAAACACCCAAGGATGATCATGAGAAATGGAAATTGTATAATGACGTTTTGAGACGCTATTTGTTTTATACACAGCAGAGTAAAGTACCTGTGCAAGAAACGGAGACCCCCGACGAGACGGGGTCTAGCGAACGATACGATCCAAAAGCTATTGTAGCGACTATACCTGCGACCTTCCAAAGAAAAGCCTTGGGTATTTTGGAATACATCGATAGAGTAGACACTGGAAGAAAACTCAAGTGGGATGCAAGGGGACAAGTGACTTTGAATGGTCAATCACTTGATGGCGTGAATATTGTCGATTTAATTCAAGATGTGGTCAGAGCCCGTAAAACTTGTCAAGCTAAAGGCTGGGAACATTTTGCCGTGTATCTCCATAGTATAAATACACCTCGCGAGTTTATGGGTAACCCTAAATTTCATCGTGTAACGCAAATACCCTCTAGTAGGCCCAAAGTACAGCCTGAGATTTCGGAGGACGAAAGCTTTGAAGAGGAGGGTGGTACACCACGCAGCTCGCTCGTGCACCGTACTCGTCGGAATTTGAAGAGAAGAGTGCGAGTT
>NW_021682182.1:0-636 GCF_001412515.2 Diachasma alloeum | reverse complement strand
GGAAGCTTTTAATACTTTATTTGCGGGGACTGGAACGCATTTTAGTGACCATGGAAATAACATTTCTCGTCTAGCATATTCCGACGGCTTTTGTTTATTCGCCTTTGACCTGACTCCTGATTTATCTGCAAGTTCTGCCGGTCATTGGAATCTCGTAAAGAGTGGGAGTATTCGTATTGAAGTACAATTCAACAAAGCAAAAGAGCAAAATGTAAATTGTCTGCTATATGCTGAATACGATAATTTGTTGGAAATTGACTCAACAAGACAAGTAATTGTCGACTACAGTGGCTGAAAAAGAATACTAAACTATTTAATAGAGGCTCACCACACAATTACGTTAATTGCGTCCAAACAACCGAGCAGGTGTCACACCATAAACCTTTTCTACCCGGGTCACAAGGCCACGACTATTGTCCTGCGTACCATCGTCTTATGAATACACTTGAGCTCCTGAAGGTACTACCTCANAAACAACCGAGCAGGTGTCACACCATAAACCTTTTCTACCCGGGTCACAAGGCCACGACTATTGTCCTGCGTACCATCGTCTTATGAATACACTTCCGCTCCTGAAGGTACTACCTCATACCGATGCATCAATTGGAGGCGTCTACCCTGCTGACCGTGTCCCCT
>NW_021682181.1:1010-1177 GCF_001412515.2 Diachasma alloeum | reverse complement strand
TGTATCAGACTGCATAAAATTAGTTCTATAAACTTTAGAAAAGATCGAGGCAATCGTACTACATTAGGTGACCGGACAAATACCTGTCTTTTTTAGCAGCATTTCTCAGAATGGTACCATCCATTCGGCAGTAAAATTCTAGCTCGTGTTTGAAATTGAAAACGTAA
>NW_021682181.1:0-878 GCF_001412515.2 Diachasma alloeum | reverse complement strand
AACGGTCCTACGTAATCAATATTTTCAGGCACATTGAAGAAGTGCGGGAAATACCCTTTGGCTATATCATTATTAAAACGGAATGATTTGGGTAATGCTGACAACGGCATGTAAAAGTAATTCAAGATATCCAGAAAAATTATGTTACCAACACGCATTTGCATTATTTTTGTACCGTTTAAAATAACGCCCAGGAGTTGTGTTCTTTTGATGTTGACTAGATAACGTAAAACAAATTGTGCATCGAAGCTACGCGCGTTGTGCGCAATACAAATTACTTTGTCAGTGGAACGATACTTGGCAAATGCAATATTCACTAACCCGGCAACTGCCATGTCTTTATTCTGAAACACATACTCGCGCTTCCCGCAGCTACGACAATGTTTATCTAAGTCATTGTCGTGACAACACTGTGTACATACTTTTTGTACTACGCCAAAACTAGGGATGTGCAATTTTGTATTAGCATCACCACGAACAATGACATTCTGTTGCGTCTCAAAATCGTAAAATATGAAAAGCGTTCGTTGCTGCTTACGCGTCTTCAGCGGTGGCATATAGCAATGGTGATTTATTTTACGGTTATACGCGCACGCTCGGCAGAATACTATATCGCACTCATGTTTTTTTGTTTTGTTTCCCTAGTCGAATCACTCTGAAACATAGTCGACATACTTTAAGGGAATCACAAACACTCATGTCTTAACTTTTACCATTTAATTTTCCCGATCCCTTCTCCAAATGTCTTTCAACACATTGCTGATAAAAAACCATCGGTTACAGACATTGCAAACTATACGCCGCAGGCTTTAACAAATCGTCCCATTCCTGCACCTAGGATATTTCCCAGGGCATCGGTGCTCAATGTTATCTGTGAA
>NW_021682180.1:1316-1491 GCF_001412515.2 Diachasma alloeum | reverse complement strand
CTCTGGGCGCTTTAAGTGACCAGCCGCACTTTTTTTATTCTATTCTATTATTCTAAGAGGTTGATTTTATGTATTTTGTAGGGGGGGAGAGTCATTCGTGTTTCATTCTTTGCCGGGGTTAGACGTGAAGTGTTAAATCATGGAGAGTTACACAGCTATCGAATACGCTGATATG
>NW_021682180.1:0-1116 GCF_001412515.2 Diachasma alloeum | reverse complement strand
GGGGGGAGAGTCATTCGTGTTTCATTCTTTGCCGGGGTTAGACGTGAAGTGTTAAATCATGGAGAGTTACACAGCTATCGAATACGCTGATATGCACCTCGTGTATGGTGCTTGTGGGTGTGACGCAGCGAGGAGGTATCGCACGAAATACCCACAACGACGACATCCTTATCCACAAGTATTCCTGGCTGTGGATAAGCGCATGCGAGAGAATCAGGTGGTGCCACCAGGTCACGGAGCTGGACGTCAACGACATTGTGACATCGAGGAAGTGTTCTTGGCACGCGTAGAGGAAGACCCGACAACGAGTTGTCGGGGAATCGAGAGCGCGATGGACTGCCCGAAGTCGACAGTGAATAGGATCCTGCGGGAGAATTTTCTCCATCCGTTCCACTCCACACGAGTTCAGAAACTCAAGCCAGGAGATGCAGGGCAGCGCCTGCACTACTGTCAAGAGTTTCTAGCCTTGTATTACCGGAATGAAAACTTTTTATCCCAAATCCTGTGGACAGACGAAAGTCTGTTTACGAGAGAAGGCATTTTCAATCAGCATAATATACATAATTATGCTGTTGAAAATCCTTACTTGGTGAGGGAAAAAAGTTTTCAGTCACGGTGGAAACTGAACGTGTGAGGAGGAATAGTGGGTGACCGAATCCTACTTTCCCAGCTACCGGATTATGTGAATGTGAGTATTCATCAAGCCCGCATTCGCATACATACGACATCGAGGCGGCAAAATAATGAGTTTTTCCATTTTTGTTTTTCTTCAGGGTCAACAGTACCTCGCATTAATCACGCAGACTGAAATGCTGAACGATGTACCACTTGCAGGTAGACCTCGGTGGTTCCAGCAGGATGGAGCACCCCCTCACTCTGCTGGAGACGTCACCGCCTTTGTAAATGCTCAGTTCCCTGGACGTTGCTTCGGTCGTTATGGCCCACTTCACTAGCCTGCACGGTAAGATTACTCGAGAAAAATAAAGTGTTCCGGAAAATAATGAATTTCCATTGTCATTAGATCCCCGGACTTGACGCCGCTAGACTTCTTCCTTTNGAAATGCTGAACGATGTACCACTTGCAGGTAGACCTCGGTGGTTCCAGCAGGATGGAGC
>NW_021682179.1:1132-1483 GCF_001412515.2 Diachasma alloeum | reverse complement strand
CGCCGCGAATTTCGTCACAGTTTTTATTTTTTTATTACAGAGATTAAGGGATGAAAGGANGGAGGGGAGAGACGATTTTTGAATTAGCGGGCGAGTTGGCGGGAGTCACTACGCCGAGAAACCATTGAGGTTTTCATAGCGCCGCGAATTTCGTCACAGTTTTTATTTTTTTATTACAGAGATTAAGGGATGAAAGGAGGGTTCAAGGATGGGAAATTTAATTCTCCATCGAACAGCATTGGTTTCATTCCTTAATGGTAATTAGGAGCAGAGATACGATTTTTTAATTGGCGGGCGAGTTGTCGGGAGTCACTGCGCCGAGAAACCATTGAGTTTTTCATAGCGCCGCGA
>NW_021682179.1:0-1057 GCF_001412515.2 Diachasma alloeum | reverse complement strand
CCGAGAAACCATTAGGTTTTTCATAGCGCCGCGACTTTCGTCGCAGTTTTTATTTTTTTATTACAGAGTTTAAGGAATGAAACGGGGGTTGAAAGATGGGGAATTTAAATCTCCATCGAACAGCATTGGTTTCATTTCTTAATATTAATTAGGAGAAAAGATACGATTTTTGAATTAGCGGGCGAGTTGTCGGGAGTCACTGCGCCGAGAAACCATTGAGTTTTTCATAGCGCCGCGAATTTCGTCGCAGTTTTTATTTTTTTATTACAGAGTTTAAGGAATGAAACGGGGGTTGAAAGATGGGGAATTTAAATCTCCATCGAACAGCATTGGTTTCATTCCTTAATATTAATTAGGAGGAAAGAGACGATTTTATAATTAGCGAGAGAGTTGTCGGGAGTCACTGCGCCGAGAAACCATTAGGTTTTTCATAGCGCCGCGACTTTCGTCGCAGTTTTTATTTTTTTATTACAGAGATTAAGAGATGAAACGGGGGTTGATGGATGGGGAATTTAATTCTCCATCGAACAGCATTGGTTTCATTCCTTAATGTTAATTAGGAGCAGAGATACGATTTTTTAATTAGCGGGCGAGTTGTCGGGAGTCACTGCGCCGAGAAACCATTGAGTTTTTCATAGCGCCGCGACTTTCGTCGCAGTTTTTATTTTTTTATTACAGAGATTAAGGAATGAAACGGGGGTTGAAGGATGGGGAATTTAATTCTCCATCGAACAGCATTGGTTTCATTCCTTAATGTTAATTAGGAGGGGAGAGACGATTTTTTAATTAGCGGGCGAATTAATGGGGAAGCCCTCTGCGCCGAGAAACCATTGAGTTTTTCATAGCGCCGCGAATTTCGTCGCAGTTTTTATTTTTTTATTACAGAGATTAAGGAATGAAACGGGGGTTGAAGGATGGAGAATTTAATTCTCCATCGAACAGGATTGGATTCATTCCTTAATATTAATTAGGAGGAAAGAGACGATTTTTTAAATAGCGGGCGACCTCATGGGGAAGCGCTCTGCGCCGAGAAACCATTGAGTTTTTCATAGCGCCG
>NW_021682178.1:818-2150 GCF_001412515.2 Diachasma alloeum | reverse complement strand
TTCGTCGCAGTTTTTATTTTTTTATTACAGAGATTAAGCAATGAAACGGAGGTTGAATGATGGGAAATTTAATTCTCCATCCAACAGCATTAGATTCATTCCTTAATGTTAATTAGGAGCAGAGATACGATTTTTTAATTAGCGGGCGAATTAATGGGGAAGCGCTCTGCGCCGAGAAACCATTGAGTTTTTCATAGCGCCGCGACTTTCGTCGCAGTTTTTATTTTTTTATTACAGAGAGTAAGGAATGAAACGCGGGTTGAAGGATGGGGAATTTAATTCTCCATCCAACAGCATTAGATTCATTCCTTAATGTTAATTAGGAGCAGAGATACGATTTTTGAATTAGCGGGCGAGTTGTCGGGAGTCACTGCGCCGAGAAACCATTGAGTTTTTCATAGCGCCGCGACTTTCGTCGCAGTTTTTATTTTTTTCTTACAGAGATTAAGGACTGAAACGGAGGTTGGAGGATGGGGAATTTAATTCTACGTCGAACAGCGTTGGTTTCATTCCTTATTGTTGATTAGGAGGGGAGAGACGATTTTTTAATTAGCGGGCGAGTTGTCGGGAGTCACTGCGCCGAGAAACCATTGAGTTTTTCATAGCGCCGCGATATTCGTCGCAGTTTTAATTTTTTTATTAGAGAGTTTAAGGAATGATACGCAGGTTGAAGGATGGGAAATTTAATTCTCCATCGAACAGCATTGGTTTCATTCCTTAATGTTAATTAGGAGCAGAGATACGATTTTTGAATTAGCGGGCGAGTTGTCGGGAGTCACTGCGCCGAGAAACCATTGAGTTTTTCATAGCGCCGCGACTTTCGTCGCAGTTTTTATTTTTTTATTAGAGAGATTAAGGAATGAAACCACTGCTGTTCGATGGAGAATTAAATTTCCCATCCTTCAACCTGCGTATCATTCCTTAATGTTAATTAGGAGCAGAGATACGATTTTTGAATTAGCGGGCGAGTTGTCGGGAGTCACTGCCCCGAGAAACCATTGAGTTTTTCACATCGCCACGAGTTTCGTCGCAGTTTTTATTTTTTTATTACAGAGATTAAGGAATGAAACGGGGGTTGAAGGATGGGGAATTTAATTCTCCATCGAACAGCATTGGTTTCATTCCTTAATGTTAATTAGGAGCAGAGATACGATTTTTTAATTAGCGGGCGAGTTGTCGGGAGTCACTGCGCCGAGAAACCATTGAGTTTTTCATAGCGCCGCGAATTTCGTCGGAGTTTTAATTTTTTCATTACAGAGATTAAGGAATGAAACGGGAGTTTAAGGATGGGGAATTTAATTCTCCATCGAACAGTATTGGTTTCATTACTTA
>NW_021682178.1:0-505 GCF_001412515.2 Diachasma alloeum | reverse complement strand
ATTAGAGAGGTTAAGGAATGAAACGGGAGTTGTTGGGTGGGGAATTTAATGCTCCATCGTACAGGATTGGTTTCATTCCTTAATGTTAATTAGGAGGGGAGAGACGATTTTTTAATTAGCGGGCGAATTAATGGGGAAGCGCTCTGCGCCGAGAAACCATTGAGTTTTTCATAGCGCCGCGAATTTCGTCGCAGTTTTTATTTTTTTATTACAGAGATTAAGGAATGATACGAAGGTCGAAGGATGGGAAATTTAATTCTCCATCGAACAGCATTGGTTTCATTCCTTAATGTTAATTAGGAGGGGAGAGACGATTTTTTAATTAGCGGGCGAATTAATGGGGAAGCGCTCTGCGCCGAGAAACCATTGAGTTTTTCATAGCGCCGCGAATTTCGTCGCAGTTTTTATTTTTTTATTACAGAGATTAAGGAATGATACGAAGGTCGAAGGATGGGAAATTTAATTCTCCATCGAACAGCGTCGGTTTCATTCCTTAATGTTAATT
>NW_021682177.1:5635-6565 GCF_001412515.2 Diachasma alloeum | reverse complement strand
AGAGAGAGAGAGAGAGAGAGGGAGTGAGAGAGAGGGAGAGAGAGAGGGATGGAGAGAGGGAGAGAGAGAGGGTGAGAGAGAGGGAGAGAGAGAGGGAGAGAGAGAGGGAGAGCGAGATGGAGAGAGAGAGGGAGAGAGAGAGGGAGAGAGAGAGGGAGAGAGAGAGGGAGAGAGAGAGGGAGAGAGAGAGGGAGAGAGAGAGGGAGAGAGAGAGGGAGAGAGAGAGGGAGAGAGAGAGGGAGAGAGAGAGGGAGAGAGAGAGGGAGAGAGAGAGGGAGAGAGAGAGGGAGAGAGAGAGGGAGAGAGAGAGGGAGAGAGAGAGGGAGAGAGAGAGGGAGAGAGAGAGGGAGAGAGAGAGGGAGAGAGAGAGGGAGAGAGAGAGGGAGAGAGAGAGGGAGAGAGAGAGGGAGAGAGAGAGGGAGAGAGAGAGGGAGAGAGAGAGGGAGAGAGAGAGGGAGAGAGAGAGGGAGAGAGAGAGGGAGAGAGAGAGGGAGAGAGAGAGGGAGAGAGAGAGGGAGAGAGAGAGGGAGAGAGAGAGGGAGAGAGAGAGGGAGAGAGAGAGGGAGAGAGAGAGGGAGAGAGAGAGGGAGAGAGAGAGGGAGAGAGAGAGGGAGAGAGAGAGGGAGAGAGAGAGGGAGAGAGAGAGGGAGAGAGAGAGGGAGAGAGAGAGGGAGAGAGAGAGGGAGAGAGAGAGGGAGAGAGAGAGGGAGAGAGAGAGGGAGAGAGAGAGGGAGAGAGAGAGGGAGAGAGAGAGGGAGAGAGAGAGGGAGAGAGAGAGGGAGAGAGAGAGGGAGAGAGAGAGGGAGAGAGAGAGGGAGAGAGAGAGGGAGAGAGAGAGGGAGAGAGAGAGGGAGAGAGAGAGGGAGAGAGAGAGGGAGAGAGAGAGGGAGAGAGAGAGGGAGAGAGAGAGGGAGAGAGAGAGGGAGAGAG
>NW_021682177.1:0-427 GCF_001412515.2 Diachasma alloeum | reverse complement strand
GAGAGAGAGAGAGAGAGAGAGAGAGAGAGAGAGAGAGAGAGAGAGAGATTGGGAGAGAGAGCTGAGAGGGCTGACGAAAAACCTCAAATGATTCTTTTTCTCGCATCCTGTCCGTGACGATCCACAGGCCCGTGCGCGCATGCGCAAATAGTCTGAACAATACTGCAGGGAGTGGGGGTGAGATGAAAACTTCTCTCTCGCACGAAAGGTTCTCATTCACGGCGCCGGATTTAGGGATTGAGCTAGAAAATTCCGTTCAACTTTGAATCCATAGGAGAGTCGGGGGTACGATCAAGACAAAATTTGTGGTAAATTTTCTAATAGNAGAGAGAGAGAGACAGAGAGAGAGAGATAGAGAGAGAGAGGGAGTGAGAGGGAGAGAGAGGGAGAGAGAGGGAGAAAGGGAGAGGGAGAGAGAGAGAAGGAG
>NW_021682176.1:392-11863 GCF_001412515.2 Diachasma alloeum | reverse complement strand
GTAATTTGTAGTATATATCGAAGGATCGTTCAGCAGATCGTTTTATCATTTTCTTCAAAATCCATTTTTGCAGCTCCGCAACATTCTTGACAGCACATGCCATATTATCCTTAAGATGACTATGGTAAGGACAAGCGTAAGATGGTAGTTCTTTAAATTCTGACAATGAGGGGGTATTCTCGAAAGATTCCTCCATATCAGCTATCAACGTTGCTATGGAAGGACTGCAAATTTTCCGCAACCATGCTTTCTTCTCTGCACCCTTAACATAAATTCTCTTGATCCTTCCCCACGTTTCCCACTCTTTTCGAATCATCTCTTCAACTTCATCACACTACTATCACACACATCTTGCGAAACAATTCCAAGGTGCAGTGACATTACTTCCAATTACTAAAGAGAAATACGTTTCCTTCACGAAATCGGTCAAATCGACAAGAGTCCACTTGAGATTCATTGACTCATTCCGTTTTATGGCAAGCAGTAGTGATAAACTTTCGTCATATTTAGAGGATGAAAAAATGGGAATCACAGCCAGTCATTACCCCCAAAAACGACAAAATTCGAACTCGTTACACACAAAAGAGTTTTCCCATACGAATACTTAGATTCATGGGGGAAACTAAGTGAGCGCCAATTACATCGGAAAGAAGACTTTTATTCTCGATTGAATGATGAGAATATATCAGATAAAGATTACAATCATGCATGTGATGCATGGAAAAATTTCGACATCAAGACACTCGGTGAATACGCGGATTTATATCTGAAAACTAACGTCTTGTTGCCGGCCGATATTCTCGAGAATTTTCGATGGAGTTGTTTCGCCTCATACAACTTGGACCCCCTTCATTATTATACTGNACTTTTATTCTCGATTGAATGATGAGAATATATCAGATAAAGATTACAATCATGCATGTGATGCATGGAAAAATTTCGACATCAAGACACTCGGTGAATACGCGGATTTATATCTGAAAACTAACGTCTTGTTGCCGGCCGATATTCTCGAGAATTTTCGATGGAGTTGTTTCGCCTCATTCAAATTGGACCCCCTTCATTATTATACTGCGCCAGGGCTGGCGTTTGATGCAATGTTAAAAATCAGTGGAGTTCAATTGGAATAATTACAAGACCCTGAGATGTTCCTTTTCATTGAGTAAGGCATTCGAGGAGGATTGTCGCAGTGTTCAAACCGATATGGAAGGACAAATAACCACTACATGGGAGCTGATGAGTATAACCTTGAAGAAGAAAAATCGTATTTGATGTATCTGGATGTAAACAACTTATATGGAACAGCAATGAATCATCATTTGCCGAATGGGAACTTCTGTTGGCTGGAAGATTGGTCATCCNATCATCATTTACCGAAGGGGAACTTCTGTTGGCTGGAAGATTGGTCATCCCTCTACGTCCTGAGGATTCCAAATGACTCAGGGACTGGATACATCCTGGAGGTTGACCTGGAGTACCCACAGAAATTGCATGGAGAGCATAAAGATTTACCATTGTGCCCAGAGCATATAATCCCCCCCAAACGGTCAATCAAAGTTACCAAAATTATTGACGACGTTAAACTAAAAAAAAATTACGTCATTCATTATACGAATTTAAAACAATATTGTAGTTTGGGCTTGAAAATTACTAGAATTCATAGAATCTTGAAGTTCTCTCAGAGCTTATGGTTAAAAAAAAATATTGATTTAAATACTAATTATCGGAAAAATTCCCAGAATAACTTTGAAATTTTTTTTTATAAATTAGTGAATAATGCTGTTTTTGGAAAAACAATGGAGAACGTTAGAAAACATCTGGATGTAAAACTAGTTTCAAATTGGGAGGAACGATGGGGTGCTGAGAGTTGGATATCGAAAAGTAACTTTCATAGCAGTATTATCTTTGATAAGGATTTGGTAATAATTCAAATGAGTCGTACAAAAATTAAATTTAATAAGCCAATATACATAGGTTTCAGTATTCCAGACATTTCTAAAACATACATTTACGATTTTCACTATAATTATGTAAAAAATACTTTTAAGGATAGAGCAAAACTATTGTACACAGACACTGATATTCTTATTTATCATTTTAAAGTGGAGGATATTTATGAAATTATGAAAAGTGATATCGATAAATTCGACACTTCAGATTATCCAATAAATAATGTATATAATATATCTCTAAAGAATAAGAAGAAATTAGGTTTAATGAAAGATGAGAATCATGGTAAAGTCATGACTGAGTTCGTGGGACTCCGAGCAAAAATGTATAGTTTTAAAGTGTCTGGTGAAGATCGAGAAAAATCGCGGGCCAAAGGAGTGAAAAAATCAGCATTGAAACGTATTACATTTGAAGACTATAACGCCTGTTTGAACCAACATAAAAATGTGTGGATGTCACAGAATATGATTAGGTCGATCAAACACGATGTGTTCACGATCAATCAAACTAAACTAGCTCTGAGTTGGCATGATGATAAGCGCATTCTCCTGCCAAATACGACAGATACTTTGCCTTACGGGTTTAAGCATAATAATATTGTAAATAATTTGTAAAAAAAATGATGGATGGGAGAAATAAAAACATAGTTTGTTAGGAAAAAAAAAAAGTTTTTTTATTCAGTAAAATGCCTCATACATGTGTCTCTTTAATCCACCCAACGATTATGCTACCAGTTTCATCTTCTTTTGTTACTCGGAACAACAACAACAATAATGCTATAAGCCAAAGAAAAAACATTCCCACTGCTGCTGCTGCAAAAAATAATATTGTGACGGATGATTGCTCATCTTTTTCACACTCATATAAAAACTCATCTAGTTGTACATAATATTGTGGGAGTAATTCAACGTATTTTTGCACCATCTGAGTAACATTGAGATTTCTAGCAGTGATATATTCCGCTGATATTTCTACAAATTGTTGATAGCCAATCATCGTTGCATATGATGTATAAGCCTCACATCCTGTCTTAACTTGAAGAATTCCTGTGCCTGAGATATTCATTGCATCTCTCCACTCTCCTCCACATGAAAAATTCACCTCCTCTCTCTCGGGCACTGAGTATAGCCAGCCCTTTTCTGTTTGCTTCCAATATGACGCAAAGGTGGAACTCAGTTTGATACTACAATTAGCAAGTGGGGACAGTTTTCTTCCAGTCATAAACATTGCAGCCTCACAAATCGGTTCATAAGTGGCATCGTAGAATGGATACTTTAGTTTACAAATATACTGATGATTATCCACAGACAGGCATCTGGCAATGTCCTCGGAGCGTGCTAGGGTATAATGATATTGACTAAGCAGCAGGTAGTCACCCCTAGGTTGAATGTACGCTGACCCTTGGCGGTGGCCGAACACTTGAGCCGTAGGATATGGATACATTTTGTACAGGTAGTAAACCGCTGACATTAAAAGAGGAATGTCCAATACCACTATTAATTTTCCCTCCTCAAAACCAACATTTGTCTTGGAAATTTTCATTAATTTCTCGGAGTGCAATTGTTCACTCGACAGAGGAAAAACCAATGATCGGTCCTGATTTGTTGTAATAAAATGATTGACAGCATTCTCAAGTATCTCGTATGTAAATAATTCTGGGTGAATCACACCCGCCTTCGCTAAATATACAGCGTCGATGATTGTCTGCAAAGTATATTGATAATTATCCAACTCCATTATCAAATGATCAGACCAATCCCTCATTCGATTCATCATAGTATGATACGGTTGTCCATAAAAAGTTCCGTTCTTGGCCAAGTCCTCAATTAACTTGATAGCATCATGAAGAGCTGTGAGACTTGCTGCTGTTCGATTTTTCATTTCATCGAGTTCATCATGCAGATGATGCAATCCTGTTTGAATTATATGTGGTCGAGAATTATCAACTGTTTTATTCATTATCCGACCATAATCGTGTTGAGTTTCATTCAAGGAATGGAAAAATGTCTCTGAAATTATCCCCAGAAATCCTGAGGGTACATATTTCTTATCACTCATTGATTCATTCATGAAAAAGAGGAATTGATTGATATATTTTTCCACATTCTCCTCTTTCATCAACAGATTTTCCGCTTGAAGAACGGTCACACATTTTTCATCCTCAGCATAGTATTTACATGTTCGATTCATGTTTTCCAGCATTTCTCGTGTCACAAATGGTCTTTGAGAAATGAATTTTCTCAAGTCAATATAAGCTGCAAGACGCCACTCTGCAGTGGTGAAACGCACTCTGCCTGCCACTTCATAATGCAACCCGCTTTGACTATGAATTCCCGTGTTCAGGAAATCCACAGCCTGACAGAGTGTCACCGCGAGGACTTGTAACACAATAACCTTCACGATCATGTTGTCTAGCTCAACAAACACACTGAACTGATGATTTTAAAGATGAGTGGAGGCTGATATAGTTCTCGCTACCCCCCACCTCCATTTTTTTTTATTGTTCAATATTTATCCAACTGTTATGACTACTATCGAATCCCAGCCATTTAACATAATGTCGGTTTCCATTTTTTTTCAAAACTTTTTCTACGAGATATACATCTGGATGTTTCGTCTTCAGTAATTCTTCCTCATAGAAACTGCCACTAATTAATTCATTTTTATAATCCTTTAGCTTATATGTGATCGGATTGGTGTTATTAATTTCTCGAATAGTGAATATTTCAGTAGTCCAATTGGGGGTATATCCTTTCTCAAAAACATGTTTTACTTTGCTTATACGAACTTTATCACCCACGCGAAATTTCGGTCTTCTACTGTTCACACGAAAGTCGGCGTAAATAAGGCGTAATTTTTTTGCATTTTCTGTTGTTACATCAGCAGGCCTCATACCAATAGTTCGATGTTTTCTATGGTTATATTCACGTATGAGCTCCGGTAACATATCAATCCACTTGTAATTTCCACGCAAACTGAACTGTAGCCACATTTTACTCTTCAATGTTCGATTGAATCGTTCACATATGGACGCCTTCAAATTACTGAATGTGGAATATAAATTGATATTATATTCTTTCATTAATCCGTGAAATTCAGAATTGTAGAATTCTTTCCCACCATCAACATGCAAATGTTTCGGCACACGCCCCCGTTGGAGAATGGAACTCATAGCTCTCGTCACATCCTGAGCATTTTTTCTTTTTATCGGCTCAGCCCACGCATACTTGGAAAAATGATCGATTACAGTCAGTAAAAATCTATTTCCATTATTGCTTTTCGCGTAAGCCGTCATATCCACCAAATCTGCCTGCCATGTTTCATCCAGATCACGAATGTTGACTCGTCGCCGAGGATAATTTCTTCGTGCTGGACGATGTAATTCTGTCACAACATCCAATTTATTCTCCGACATTTTTGGGGTCGCTCGGTATTCTTTCCACTAGTCTCATTAATCTACCAATTCTTTTATTAATATCTGCACACTTGCGTTTTATATCAATTTGCAATTCGTTAATTTTTATATTTAGAGTCTCTAGAGTTACAGCATCGTGCGGGTCCACTGGTGTTGCAACATTACTCAGCCTTTTATCCTGAAGATTATAATTACCATCTGCAGTTAGTTTATAACCAACGCCAGGTGGGCCTCGATTGTGGCAGCCACTATCAGACGTCAAGTGGCGACCAAACACGTCAACACTCATTTCGCAAATGACAACAGATGGCAATGTGCATACTCTAATATATAATCCCCGCCTCGCGAAGTTCTTCAATAATTGATATAATTTCGTTATCATGACTAGGATTTCCAGCTCTTTGTGATGCCACTAGTAATCGAAGACGGTCCACAAGTTCATTTGGATCATCCCAATAAATGTAGTCCACTCTGCTGAGTCGCTGAGCTCTCATGAAAGTAGGTAAAAGCCCCATGCCAGAGTACTTTGATCCAGCAAAATGTGAAATATATTTATCATATTTCTCACCATTCAGCTCTCGGATGCCTCCGCGAGATTTATAATTTTTTTGATGCCCATTAGTTGCAAGTATGATATTCTTATATGCATCAATATCACTCTCACTAATTAGAGTGTTATCAGGATTTTTCATGAAAAGAAGCTCCAATAATCCCTCAGTACAAGCGTATTTCATGGTTTTTACTTTAATAAATTCATCCTCAAAAAATATGGGAGAGTCTCCAATCATAAAATTATGTGTAAGTTTGCGAAAACCATAAGCCTTGTCCCATTTTGTTGTGTTGATTTGTGCCAAATATTTCCCCGCAAGAGTGTTGGCATCTTCTTCTGTCTCTATCTCTTCAGTGCTGGTCTTTGAACTTTTACTCAGAATGCGTGAGCTGCCAATGGCTGGAAGTATAGTAGCATCATGTGAATTTCCCAAGGATGGAATGATAGTCTCATTCAAAGTGTAATCAAATGAAGAATCGTCAGCTGTAGTCCCATAACTGTCTTCAGAGACATCTCTACGCGACATCAGCTTTGGGGTACTCCTATATCTGAGTTTTCGTTGATTCTTGTAATCAATGGATTGCTTTCTATCATCAGTCAATTCAATTTTTTGTCTACTGTCATCGAATGATTTCGCATTTCGAGCGGCTAATTCCTGAAGCGGTCTCACAATGGGTTTGAGAACTTCATTCATTGCTTCATCAACATTATCTCTGCCTAATTTCAACAGGTTATGTTTTCGTTGAATAGCTTTTCGTGCATTGGAAATTTGACGTAAAAGCTCTTGTTGTTTGGACAATTCACCCTTGTGGGGAGGCATGTTGACTCGCTAGAATCTATCTCACAACTGTTTACTTCTTCCTCCCACAACTGTTATTTATTCGAATGAAACAATCGAAATTTTTCCTATATCGACCCCCATCAACGTCACTATCTTTATCAATAACTAGAAAAGTATAATTGTCTTTCCAACAGGCTGAGCACAATTCTTTGAATTTCTCGAATGACATATCTGTGTTCACATGATCGTTATAAATATGTCTCAAATTCATTTCATCCTGTTTAAATAATACGAGAAAATTGACATTGTCACGCACCAAATGTTTTGGGATGCGAGCGTATGACTGACACAAATAAAAACTGTCAACATTTTTATGTCTCCCCATACAAAAATATGCCTTGATATTATTTTGTTTCTCGCATGCCACATCGTCGAATATGAACAGTGAATGCTCTTTTGCATTATCTACCGAGACAACTTCCTCATTGTCTGAGAATGGATAATACTTCATGTCATCAAGAGGTTCCAGTAAACTTTGTAAAAATTGATATTTGGGTTGATTGAGGGACTTTGAATACACATAAATATTCGAAAACCTGAGACCATTAGGATGAATTATGAGACTCAGTAGGGCATTAGTTTTCCCACAATTTGATGGACCACAGAAAACCGCGCGAATCGTATTTGGTAGCAATTGGCCGTGACGTTTCGGTTTATTGGTATCTTTCACAGTTACTGAATCGAAATTAATGACGGGTAAACCGCTGAGATGTGTACTGAACTCCATCTTTATGACAACTGCGGCAAAAACCTATAAATTGATTGTTTTATAGCAAAAATTAGTCAGTTCCGCTTCAGACATGATTGTGCACAGATCGCGCGCTAGCAAAAAGGGGAAAGGATTGTTGAACAACGTCATCAACAATCTTCCCGTTGAATTGCATTTGCCAGGCTACCAGTACTGTGGACCAGGCACGAAATTAACGAAAAGATTAGCTCGAGGAGATCCTGGGATTAATCCACTCGATGCTGCTTGTAAGGCGCATGACATTGCCTACTCAAAAAATCGTCAGAATATTTCAGCACGACACGAAGCTGATAAAGTACTTGCAGAGCAAGCTTGGCAACGCGTTTCAGCATCAGATGCCAGTGTGGGGGAAAAGGCAGCCGCTTTATTGGTAACAAACGCTATGAAAGCTAAAACAAAATTAGGCATGGGTGTGAAAAAATCAGGCACGGGCGTGCAAAAATCAGGCATTGCCATGAAGACTAGAAAAAAATCAGGTATGGGAGTAAAAAAACGTGTGGCTAAGAAGAAGAAGAGGAGAGTGAAACCTAAAAAGCGAGTCACAATTGGGGCAATCATCAGAGCTGCCAAGAAGTCAATCAAATTGAATAATGGGTCACATGATGCTATTAGAACAGCACTCAGTGGTGCAAGAGTAGCCATCAAACAGGTTGGAGGGAGAAGTAGAGTTACTATTCCACGAGTTATTCCTGTTCCATCAAAAATTGGGGGAATCTTACCATTTCTCGTGCCATTATTTGCCGGATTGAGTGCCACGGGGGCATTAGCTGGAGGAGCTGCTGGAATTGCTAAAGCTGTGAATAGTGCCAAAGCCGCCAAACAACAACTCGCCGAAAATAAGAGACATAATGAAACTATGGAGGCTATCGCACTCGGCAGAGGTTTACATCTTAAACCTTATAAAAAGGGAATGGGCTTGTATTTGAAGCCAAAAAACTATTAAAGATGCTACCACGCAGGGCTCTGACTGACGGGGATATTGGAAAGTATGCAAAACTCATGGAAATTCCCCATTTCCGTGGTGTTTTCATGCGCAATGATCTACCGAAAAATGGTCCATTGAAAAATGAGTCAGCCATCATCAATTTGGATGACAAGAAGGGTCCTGGAACTCATTGGGTTGCCTACAAGAAAGTGGGGAACGATGTTACCTATTTCGATAGCTTCGGGAACCTGCAACCTCCTACAGAACTCTTCAATTACCTTGGAGTTGGTAGCATAAAATATAATCACGAACGTTTCCAGAACTGGAATACCTTCAATTGTGGACATTTATGTTTGGCATTTCTCAATGGATGCCTATATAAGAGCAAACGTTGATGACTTTTACTTAGTCGATGTTCAGAAATCATGGGTGATTCATTCACATTGACAATCTCAGGGGTATCATCCGTGTTGGAGGTGCAATATTTTCCACCAATCGAACTTTCTCCTCAGAAGAATTATGTTCTTGGACTCGTGGAATTTTTAACTTTTAATTCCATTCCAAACGTTGATACGAGCAATAATAAATTGCACATAGGTGATACAATCCTCACCATTCCGACGGGAAGTTACGAGATCGATGATATCTCAAAATTTATTGTAAGAAGTGTGGAAAAGGATAATATTGATATAAAAATCAGAAGTAACAATAACACGTTACGGAGTGAAGTGTCATGCAATAAGGATTTGGACTTGAGGCCTGCAAATTCGATCGGTCGTCTCCTTGGTTTTACCCCTAGGGTTTTAGAGGCCCATAAAACTCATCAGTCTGATCAGCCTGTAGCCATTCTCAAAGTGAACGCTCTACGAGTTGAATGTAATATCACCACTGGAGCATACAACAACAGTGATAAAGTTCATACAATTCATGAATTTTTTCCTGTGGTGCCCCCTGGGTATAAAATTGTCGAAGTACCATCGCAAGTTATTTATTTACCAGTGTCTGTAAAAACGATAACCGATTTACAACTCCGAATCGTTGATCAAGACGGGGACTTGGTGAATTTTAGAGGCGAAACAATTACCATCAGGCTACACATCAAATCTATTGTATAATCATGGGCATAGTATATAATCGTATATAATAGTATACAATCATGCCTCGCTTCAATCACTTCGCATGCTGGTTTCAAGGGGTTAACACCTCAGAACGTGAAGTTTCTCAAGAGTCTCGGTCTGGCCGTAAGAAAAAGTGGAAAAAACGTTTTTGTCAAGTAAAAATCTTATTCGCCTGTTGTATACCATGGAGGAAAGCCTGAATATCAAACTCCCCCCGGTGTTTGAAGATTCCATCGCTCACTATGAGATCCATGCACATCAGCCATATACCTCGACGGCACTGGATAATAGCGATGAAATTCGCATCACTGTACAAGATCAAGCTCTTTGTATTTTACCAAGTAAAAGTTACTTGCACATCACGGGTAAATTGCTCAAATCGGACAATGCCATCTCTACAACTACAAGCTTCGTGAATAACGCCATTTGTCATCTATTCCAAGAGATCCGCTATGAAATTAATGCTATTGAAATTGATAAAGTGAAGAACGTGGGGATTACTACTCTCATGAAAAATCTCGTGTCATTAACACCAAATCAAAGTATCTCAATGGAAAATGCCGGATGGTTGCGTGTGCAAGAGAAATTGAGTTTAACTGGTGGCAATGGTTGCTTTGACATCTCCATCCCATTGGACATGTTGCTGGGATTTGCTGAAGATTATCGGAAAATCATGGTCAATGTGAAACATGAGTTGGTTCTAGTCAGAGCTCGCCATGATAACAATGCTTTGATTCAAACCGCCAAAGAAGATGTGAAGATCAATTTTATGAGAATTGAGTGGATGGTTCCATATGTGTCATTATCGGATACTAAGAAGATTGAGTTGCTCAATTTCATCCAGAAAGATCCCGCAATATCGATGAGCTTCAGATCATGGGAATTATATGAGTATCCAATGCTTCCAGCGACAACAAAACACGTGTGGACGGTGAAAACCGCAACTCAGCTTGAGAAACCACGTTATGTCATTCTAGGCTTCNCTTCCATACGTGTCATTATCGGATACTAAGAAGATTGAGTTGCTCAATTTCATCCAGAAAGATCCCGCAATATCGATGAGCTTCAGATCATGGGAATTATATGAGTATCCAATGCTTCCAGCGACAACAAAACACGTGTGGACGGTGAAAACCGCAACTCAGCTTGAGAAACCACGTTATGTCATTCTAGGCTTCCAAACAGATCGAAAAAATAGAAATAAGAAAAATGCTAGCAATTTTGATCATTGTAGTATCATCGATGTGAAATTATTCCTAAATTCCCAACGTTATCCATATGGAAATTTGGATGNCAGCTTCAGATCATGGGAATTATATGAGTAACCAATGCTTCCAGCGACAACAAAACACGTGTGGACGGTGAAAACCGCAACTCAGCTTGAGAAACCACGTTATGTCATTCTAGGCTTCCAAACAGATCGAAAAAATAGAAATAAGAAAAATGCTAGCAATTTTGATCATTGTAGTATCATCGATGTGAAATTATTCCTAAATTCCCAACGTTATCCATATGGAAATTTGGATGTAGACATGACTAAAAATCAGTATTCGATACTATATGACATGTATTCAAACTTTCAATCATCATATTATGATCAACAAGCGAATAATCCATTATTGACAAAAGCACAATTTGCAGCGATTACACCCCTGGTAGTCATCGATTGCTCTAAACAAAATGAATCCTTGAAATTTGGACCTATGGATGTCCGCCTGGAGTTTGAAAAAAAAAAAAGTTTTTCTCCGGAAACAGCTGCTTATTGTCTCATTTTGCACGATCGAGTAGTACATTCCAACCCGATAAGCGGAGGAGTAAAAAAAGTAATCTAAAGAGGAGGAGGGGCGAGAGGGGTATAAATTTTCATCACGATAGAAATATTTCATCAGTTGCGATGGAGGTGCTCGTGGACGTACAAGGTTTC
>NW_021682176.1:0-241 GCF_001412515.2 Diachasma alloeum | reverse complement strand
TGGAACTATGGGAATAGATCATACGAGCAAGTTGGACAATTAGTGCAAAAGTGGGAAAATATTGGTAGAATTTATGTGAAAGGGGAGGAGAAAAAAGAGTGGTTGAAAAAAATTTCTGGTCCTGTATTAGCACCGCTAGTAGTTAATATTGTAGAAATTTTCGATGATTGCCCATCACTAGCCAAATTCAATGATTTACCATCTCGTACTTGTCCATTCCATAGTTATAGAGACGACAACA
>NW_021682175.1:9503-11316 GCF_001412515.2 Diachasma alloeum | reverse complement strand
ACCGACGTCGGTAAAAATTAAGGACTATGATAGTCATTTGCTCTGTCATTCATCGTATTAAATTGTGCCACGAAGAAAACGTTGAAAAATTGTGAAGTTTCGAATGGATATCGAACTCTAGCATTTTCCTATTGATAACCTCCACTGATGATTAATGCTCTTAATTGTCTTCAAAGAAAAAAACATCCATAAAGAACGCCACTGGATCAATTTTCTTCAGTCAAAAAAACTTAATAAACAAATGTATACTAATTGTCAACAAAAGAACTCACTCCACACTTATGCTCACTTTATAACAATATCTTCAGAATTATAATATACTTATAAAGTAATATCACACTATAAACCGAATTGTTAAACACCTGTATTATTAACAAAGAACAATTCACCATTAAATTCTATGAATTGAAAATTTCTTCATATTTCCACTTCTCTCCGCTAGGTGCTACTCTGATGGTAAGAGACATTTGCAGTTTTAAGAAGAAAAATCAACGAAGAAAGGACAGAAATGATGAAAAACAAAAATTTTGCAATTGTTCATTAAAAAATTATCTTATTAATTGGATAATCATCGAAAGGAATCCTCTAATTCAATGAACATTTAGTAATGAACTATATGAATCGATTTTTCTTAAAAAATTCTCACGAAAAAAAAATTTCACCTTGAAAAACATGAAAATATTTAAATGAATCACTCCCTTCACTGCCTACAAAAAACTTTTATCAACAATTCTTTTTACGTGAGGAATAAATCCACGTTAATTTTTTCGATTTATTTAATTTTCAACGAATTTTGTGTTCTTTATCAATTAATTCGATAGCGAAGCGGTAAACCGAGTTAAGTCAATTGTGACAATTTTTCTTCGAAAATCGTAGGTTACTCAATTAAATCCTTGACTAAATTAAAACCAACTAACCACAAAGTATTGTGGAATAAAATTTTCAGGTCATGTCCGTATTTTTATGTATCTGTATATATATGGAACAATTTTTTTTCTTCATTATTCGCTCATGAATTGATGGGAATTAATCTTTTCTAATGTTTTCGATGGAAATTAATCTTCCGAATGGAAGCTTAATTAGACTAAATTAAGCTGGACTAACTGAATGCGGTTTAAATAATCCAAATACGCGATTTTTAGATGATGTCTGTATGTGTATATGTGATCTTTTCTTTCAATTTTTTTTCAAATTTTCATAGAGGGGATCTATCAATTTTCATGAATCTTCTCATGCTCCTCCCTTGGTGCTTACAAAATTCTTATTAAAACGGAATTAATCATGGCTGAAAAAAATTGATATCAATGCCCTCTTGATTCTATCAAAATATGATGGGAATCCCACCATTCGTTATTGAATTACAACCTATTGTTTATGCGATTTGAAAGAAAAAATCAGTTATTTTATCATTACCAAAAAAATCAACTTAATATTAATTACACTGTTAGAAATTTCCTGGAATTTAAATCACAATATCATCTGAATTTTCATTGTTGTGTCAATTCAATTTCAAATGAAAACGTTCAATAAATTTCTCATTCATCTTGAAAATTTAAGAATAGTACATTGTGTAACCAGTGTGTAAAGTAGCACTTTTTCGTACGATGTGTGATTGTCTGGACTCGTCGATCGCACCAGCCGAAAAAAACTACACGCGCGTGTTGCACATACTATTTTTTGCAATACCTGTAAGAAAAGTTCGCCCACGCGGGGGGGGGGAAGCATAAATGGGACAAATGAATCAATTGCAACTGAACGGTGATGATGAAGTATTTGTAATGAAGTCCAAGAGTAATGGTCGAGGAAGTGGGGT
>NW_021682175.1:0-2556 GCF_001412515.2 Diachasma alloeum | reverse complement strand
TTACAGGGTATGGGTGGGTAATCATTGACTGAGATGCGTACGGACATTTGAATATTTGAACCAAGTTAGGTTATATCAGTAATTTCGACCTTTCGGACACCTCTATTTCGCTAAAAATATAGAGATTTAGTTCAAGTTCATGTTGTTTGCGAGTGAAAGTTTTATGGTTGTGTAATCTGGTAAGTAGTATATAAATTATTTTCCTGTAATGCAATGTCACTTACTGAAAAACTCTATCATCGTGGTGTGGAATCATATGAAGAGGACGAGAGAGAAAGATTGATTTCGACTGAGGTGTTTTGTAAATAGCTCCGATGAAGAGAGTACTTTAATAAAATTCATAAAATGTTCGTAATTGAATTTTCTAGGTTCACCAATTGAACGTCCGTCTGTTTTAATGGAAAATAGTCCTTTTCTGAAGTGAGAAATCTTACAGATTTACCTCCAGACTTGATTAAACTGACTGAAGATTGGAGAGACTGATTAAACTTACTTTGCGGTTAGAATAATATTCGTGTAGAGATTGAATTGTATTTTTGTCGTAGAATTTGACTTGCAAGATTTTTTTTTAGTTTCCATGTCGTCCAATCGACAAAATGCAACTAGTTATAGCTGTCTCCTTGACAAGTCACAAACCGTCACGTTTATGTTCCGGCATGCTTCCCTTCGGAAGCCTACTACCAATGTAATTGGTAGAAATTAAAGAAAAGAATGTAACTAGTAGACAAAGTAACGGTCAAATATCTTCTGTCGATTAGCGTCGGTCGCCCGCTTGTTTTAAACTTTCCGAATATCGGCTAAATAAATACAATTTCGAAAAATTGACTAAAGAAATCATTCATGCTACAAATTATTTTTCTCATCAAATCGGAAGTGTTATGGCGTACTTTTCCGGTCGCANGCAATCGACAAAATGCCACTAGTTATAGCTGTCTCCTTGTTTATTAATTTTCGATGCAATATTACATTTCCAAATGAAAAAAACATTCTCACGATTATCTCCAAATTGTTCTACATCGATTAAAGTGAAATTTTATGAATTTCGGTCAATGTTTGCCAAGTATACGGTCCGCATCCAATCCATGACATACCAGTCCACACTCGTACAGATAGACTAAAAAACGTACCTAGAGGTCTGAATAGAGGGATTCCTTAAAAACGAGGACCTAATATATAACATATAACAACCTGAGCGTATGATCAGGCGGCTACATAGATACAGATGTAATCGACTCGCGTAACTTCAGGCTAGCAGACATAAAATGAAAGAGCTTGCAGGCGCTGCTAATATCGTGAGAGTCCAGGATATCCAATACTGTCAACGATAATCCAGGGCCCCTGAGTAGACAAGATAAGAATTTATCTCGGAAACACGNCGGCTACATAGATACAGATGTAATCGACTCGCGTAACTTCAGGCTAGCAGACATAAAATGAAAGAGCTTGCAGGCGCTGCTAATATCGTGAGAGTCCAGGATATCCAATACTGTCAACGATAATCCAGGGCCCCTGAGTAGACAAGATAAGAATTTATCTCGGAAACACGCATATGCTTCACATCTTAAGAGGATATGTTCTACAGATTCACATTCCACGCAACATGCGGGACAGAGGATAGTACAATCAATCATGTATTTGACCCTGTTAACAGTGACACCCCAAGGGCGCCGGCACGCCAGCCTGAGCTGAATTTTCAGGTTTAGTAAAAAACTGGGACATTTGTTCAAATAATTAGCAACCGGGCTATCTAGACTCCTATAAACTCGCACCTGGCAGTTTTCTGATGCTTGATACGATTGAATATCGGCACGTTTGGAAGCAAGACGGAAATTATTAATTATTTCCTCTCTCCTAGCCTCCCAAGTTTCTGGAGAGACATCTTCTAAGATATCTGTCGATTCACCGGCAAGAATCAGCAGGTTTTTCAAACGAACCACCCAATTCAACTCTGGTGTGGCTGTAGGCGCCCTCGAGAGCTCAACAAGTCTCAGAAGGCAGATACGTGGATAGCGAGAAACATCCATCCGGAGAATTTTAATGATCCAACTGATTGTAAAACTCAGGATCTTTACTGCAATGTGAGAGATATTAAGCTCAAGACGGACGAGATATCCGGGGGTATCGCGAGGTAGCCAAAAAAGGCGTTTGAAAAACCCGCACTGTGCGCGCTCGAGCATATCGTATAAACGGAGACCCCAAACCGTTGCCAGGTACAAAAGCGTAGACGTAACTAGAGCTTCATACAATTTCAGTTTTCCTAACCAGTCCTCTGCCTGAATCCGATTCAGGATGGCGATAGATGCGCACGAGGCGGCTTTGGCTTTGCTGATCGCGTTACAAGCTGATAAATTCCCCAGTGATGAAGAGGAGAAAGTCATTCCGAGGTACACATAAGATTTCACGATTTCGAGGTGACAATCACCATGCTTGAAATCTCGCTCTGACTTCCTCAACCTACCCTTTTTGAAAATTAAAACTTTCGTTTTATCTGTGTTTACCTCGAGGCCCCAAAGATTACAATATTCGTGTAGGGTTCTTAGGATCTTTCTAAGCTCA